>NW_023662165.1:12500-16520 GCF_015228065.2 Penaeus monodon | reverse complement strand
AAAACCTAACCCCGAACCACCTACCTAAAATACAAATACCCACCCAAATTTTTCTTTTAATCTCCTAACCAAACCCTACCAAACCACCTACACCAAAAAGTAATTAACAGCCCAACCTAACTAGCCTTTTAATTTAAATTAACCCTAACCAACCAAAAAAAAGATTGTAACCTAACCAAATAAGGATTCTAAAAAACCAGACATTCTAAGTAACTTAATTTACATTCTCACTTAACAAAAAACCGCCTAAGCACAAAAAAATGCAACCCAAACGAACCGCCTAAAAAACGATTCTAAAAGAAAATTTAAAAACGTCCAGCCTACCCTAGCCAAATTATATATATAATATATATAATTTTATATAAAAATTATATAAATTATTAACACATATAATTTAATAATATATATATTTATTATATATATATATATAAATATATATAAATATTAAAAAATTTTTAAAATAAATAAATAAATAAATAAATAATTATAATAAAATATAATAATATATTTTAATATAATATATTATATATATATATTTTTAATATATTATTTTATCAATTAATATAATATATATAAAAATATTTTTATATATTATATATAATAAAATATAATTAAAATATAAAAATATATTTTTTTGTTGTGTGTGGTGTGTGTGGGGTGTATACACACAACACACAACAAACAACACACACACCCCACACGCACACACGCACATTAATATATAAAAATTTATTATATATTATAATAATAATTAATTTTTTTTTTTTTTTTTTTTTTTTTTTTTTTTTTTTTTATTATTTTTTTTTTAAATGAAATAAATACATAAAAAATTTTATAATATTGTAAATAAAATTATTAATATATAAAATTTTGAAAATCTCTATATATATAATTATATATATATATCGGGGCGGGGGGTGTGGTAGCACACCACACACACACACACACACACACACACAAAAAACCACACACAAAAAACACACAAAAACAAACAAATATTAATTTTAATATAAATAAATAAATATATAAATATTAACAAAAAAATATAATATTAATAAATATTATATAATAAATAAAAATAAAGAATTTAAAAACATAAAAATAATGAAAATATACATATATATAATAAAATTAATAAAATAATATATATATATTTTTATAATAAATATAAAATTTACAAAATACACACACACAAATATAAAAAATTTTATAAATATAAATATTATTATAAAATTATATATTTTTAAAATATTTTATTTTTATATATATATATATATATAATTTATAATATATATAAAAATATAAAATAATATATATGAGACAGACACCCCTATACACAGAAACACACACACACACATAAACAACAATATATGTAAAATTTTTAATATATAGATAGATAGATAGAAGATGATAGATTAGATGATGGAAGAAGGATAGATGATAAATTTGTGTGGGGGGTGGGGTGGTGTGTTTTGGGGGTTTTTTCCGTGTTTGTGGTGTGTGTATGAGTATACATACAGGAATAAATATAATATTAAATATATTAATATTATATAATAAATATATAATATTATAAATAAAGATAAGATATAATATTTAAAATATAAAATATATATATATACAACCAAAGAAATATAAAATTATATATAATATAATAAGATATATATCATTATTATTATAAAATAAAATATATTATTTAATAAAAGATATATATATATAATATATATATATAAACAAAAATAGAGATATTTATAGATATATAATATATATATTATAATATATTTAGTTAAAAAATATATATATTTATAAAATATATATTTTTAAAAATAAATAAAAAGGGTAAAATATAATAAACAACAGATACATACCCCCACACACACACACAACAACACACACACACACACACACACACACACAAAAACACACCCCAAAACCACACCCACACAAAAACAAACACCCAAAAAATAATAATAGAATATAAATATATAATTAAATATTTTTTAAATATATATATAAGAAAATTTATATATATATATATAATAATAATAAGGAAATATTTAATATAATATATATATAATATAATATATAATTTAATAATTATATAAATTATTAAAATATATAAAAGCATAACCAAAACACCACACAACAAAAAACACAAACACACACACACACACACAACAAAACCCACAAAATTTTAATATTATATATATAATAAAAATTATAAATATAATAAATATATTTTTGTTGTGGGTGTGGTGTGTGTGTGTGTGGGGTTTTGTGTGTGTGTGTGTGTGTGGGGTGTGTAGTGTGTTGTGGGGTTTGTTGTGTTACATGCAGATTATATATAAAATATATATATTTTAAATAATATATATATATAATATTATATTATATATATATTATATATATAAAATATAATATATATATATTATATATAATATACACACATACTGCATGTAAATAATATAACAAAAGCAAGGAAATAACTAACTTAACCTAACCAAAATACTGGCAGGTAGATACAAATAGTGTTTGGGCGGTGAGAAGGCTGATAGCAAGAAAGAGGGTAGGTTGATAGATAGACAGAATACGAGGTAGGTCGTAGGTAAGTAGTAGATAAAAGTAGGGAGATACTAGGGAAATAGATAGAAGGTAGGGAGGAAGGTAGGTAGATAGCCAATTTAACTAATGGGAAAATGAATTATACAAATTAATACTTTTACCCCCAGAAAACATGAAATAAAATAGTAAAAAATAAATGGATAAATATTATAAATATTAATTATATATAAATATAAAATATATTTATTATTATATTAGTATATATATATATATATATTTTAAAATAATAACATAATAATATAACACACACTGTACAATAAAACACACTACATTTTAGGGTAAATATCTACCTATCTATTTATCCAATCTGTCTATTTAAAAAATATTTAGGTATGTATGTATGTATTTTTTATCTACAATGATCAAGTATAATATATATATATATTAATTATATTATATTATATATAATATTAAACATCAAAACACACACTAATAATTGTAAGGGAATATATGTATATATTTTCAATTTTATTTTGTGGTGGGTTGTGTTCCCCACCCCGCCCACCTCTCATGCTGGGTAAAACCCCAAAAAGCACGAGGCTCCGCCCCCCGGTGCCTCTCTTCCCCCAGCCCCCCCCCAACTAAGCTCCGCCCTTACAAAAGGCCGCCCTGGGTCCCCAAAAGGGGGGGGGAAAGTAAGGTCGACGAGGAACGAGGCCCCCCTTGGGGTCATCCAGCGGGAGTTTCTCCCCTTGGGTGGAACGCGCGTGTCGAAGGGGTGCCGGGCTCGGGGACGAAGAGGGGAAGCCCCCAATAAAACGAAACGGGGTGGCCCCCAAAAAAAAAGGGCGAAAAGGGGGCGATCCCCAAAAAAAAAAGAAACAATAAGGGGGGAGACAAAGAAGAAAAAGAAAAGAAAAGAATAAATTTAAAAATTTTAATAATAAGGAAAAAGTGTTAAGGAACGGGAAAATGGGTAAATTAAAAATTTTTTATAATTTATTAATTTTATATTTTAATATATATATATTAATATTATATTTAATGTAAAAAAAACCAAACAGGAAAAACGATAAAAAAGAAACGAAAAAGGAAAAAATGGGGGAAAATTTTAGAACATAAAAATAAAATTTAAAAATAAGGGAAGGGAAGGAAAATCAATAATTTGAGAATTTATTGCAAAAAAAAAAATATATAAGAAAAATTTTACGGTAGAAGAAAAAAAAACAGAAAATAAAGGGAAATTCAGTAAAAAAGAATGGAAAATGGAAATAATAATATCACAGGAACAAAAAACCACACATACAGAAAAACACACCACCACACACAACACACAACCACACACACACAAACAACACACAAAACACCCCCAACCACACACAACACATATATATATATATATTATATTTATAATATAAAATATATATATTTATAATAATGTATATAATAACAAAAACT
>NW_023662164.1:10000-16521 GCF_015228065.2 Penaeus monodon | reverse complement strand
CAACCCCCAAACACCCACACCACCCCCAACACACCAAAAAACCCAAAAAACCCCCCCCCCCCCCCCCGCGCGCACACACATGCGCGCAGATATATAATAATATATATTTTATATAATAAAATATAATAAAATTTTTAAATATATGAAAAACATAATACACACACATATATTAATACAAATACTCATGAAAAAGAAAAATTTTTAACTCATATATAATAATAATTAGAGGTAATATATATATATTATATAATATATATATATTAATATATATATATATATATATATTTGTATGTATGTATTTATATATATATATTGTATAAATTATATTATATATATAATATATATATTTTATTATTAAATATATATATTATATCATAAAAAAGGAAAACATATATATATTAGTGTAAATATGTATAAATCATATATATGATAATAGCATATCAAATTTATATGTATAGCATTTTAATGTTAGGTATTATATATAATATATAATAATAATATATATAATATATATATAATAATTTGCATAAAACAACCCCAACCAAAACCATAGGCCAAAACAAACAAAAACACCCCAAACCCCACAAACACACACCACACAACACACACCACACAAAACCACACCACACACATTATATATATAATATATATATATAATTATTATATATATAATATATTATATATAAATTTTAGTATAAATAGATATAACACAAAACACACACACACACAACAACACACACCCCAAACAAAAACATATATATATTTTAATATTATATATATATATATATAATATATTTAATAAATTATAATAGAATATATAGATAATACAATATAAATATATTATTTTTAAAAATTATTATTAATATAACAAATTCAGAAATATATATATATATATATATATATAAATGGGTGGGTTGGGTGTGTGGTTGTGTGTGTGTGTGGGCGTACTGTAAGTAATTATAAATTTTATATTATATTAATTATATATATATAATATATATATTATTAATATTAATTACTATATATTATATATAAAAATATTATATAATATTAATATATTAAATATATATACATAACAAATTACACCAAACAACACATGACATACGGAAAACAGCAGAAACAGAACGAAGTCCAGCCAAAAACCCAACGACAGTCGTACGTCCAGTTTTAAATTTATAATGAACAACCCAAAACACGTCTTGTGAAAAAAATTTTGTTTGTCGAGATCTGCCCCCAAAGTTTTAGCAACCACTACTTATCTGAAAATGGCGATAAAGCTTTTTTTTTACGTTCTTCTATTTCCCATTTTCGCGAACCATTCTCAAAGGAGCAGAGGAAGGAATGAGGCGAGAAAGATAGACCATATGGAAACCCTTTTATTGCTGGTGAGCGGTGACTTTGAAAGATAAACAGAATTTTAAAAAAAAAGAGGAAACAAAAAGGTTTTTTATACATTTTTATCAACTGAAGGGGCCCAAGATAAAAATTTAAAGGTTGGAGAAAACCGTTGCTAAACAGTTAATAACACAAGTCAAGCCCCCTTGATCCAAACGCGTTTCAAAATACTGAAATAAATGTAAAGGAAAATACACCCAATTTTAACATTTTAAGCGCGAAAAGCGACATGAACGTGGCTTTCAATGGAAAAACTCTAGGGTCCGTGCGTTTATCTTTAATCCCTAAAAAATAGGCAACGATAAAAAGAGTTTTTTTATGTCTTAAATTTAGGGTTACGGGACAGACGTGGAACCCTTTTTTTTTTTTTTCTAAAACTGGATATGGAACAGATTTTTTAAATAGCAATGCAGTTTACAAAGGCAGTCCTTGTCTTTCTTGCTCCCATCACACTTCATTGACAACGAACCCCACATATTGTAAAAGGGTTTAAAATTCCCCCGCTAAATATCTTTCTGAAAGTATTTCATTTTTTTTTAGTAAATACTTCTCGGAAATTTCAAATATAAAATTTTTTTTTTTCTTAATCTTCGAAAAAAAAAACAAAAGAAGTGGAAATATGTGCCATCCCTTCTCTTTTCCTTAAAATTCCATCATGAGGTTTTTTCCATGATAAGCACAGGTTTTCCTGGAAAGGAAAAATAAATACATAAAAGGGGTAATCGCGCAATAGATCAAAAAACAAATAAATAGATGAAAAAAAATCAGTAGATAAAAAAGATTTTTAAAACAAAAAAAAAATGGATAAAAGGGAAAAAAAAAGTAAAAAAAAACAAAAACAAAAACACCAGATTTAAAATTTAAAAAATGCATAAAAAAATTTTTTCCGTAAAAAAAACGAAAAAAAAGATGAAACACCCCAAATTTTAAAGGGGTATACCCACCCTTGTATAGAGTTGTTGTAAAATTAATTAAGTTGTAAAATTAAATTGTAAAGAATTTAAAGTTAAATTTTTAAAGAAGTGAATTAAGGTGCAAAAGGTTGTAAAGTTAAGAGTAAAATCAAGTTTTAAAAAAGTTGTAAAGTTAAGTTGTAAAGTTAAATTTTAAGAAATTTTAAAATAAGGGAAAAATTTTAAGTTAAAATGTAAAGTCAAGTTTTAAAGAAGTTGTAAAGTTAAATGCAAATAATTTAAAAATAAGTTTTAATCAATTGTAAAGTTAAGTTTTAAATTTAAGTGCAAAGAAGTTGTAAATTTAAGTTGTAAAGCAGGTTGTAAAGTTAAGTTGTAAATTTAAGTTGTAACGTTAGGTGTAAATTTAATTTGAAATTAAGTTGTAAATTTAAAGTTGTACGTTGATTTTTTAAAGTATTTGAAAAGTTAAGTTAATTTGATTTGAAAGTTAATTGTAATTTAAGTTGTACAGTTAATTTGTAAGTAATTTATAAAGTTGCAAATATGAAAGGCCATAATATAGGGGTCGGGCGTGCGTATTTGGTCATAAACAAATACGATCTCTAAAAGCCATTAAATCTTCTTTAAAATAAAGGGTTAGGCTGCAGAGGATGTTGGTTATGCAAGTCTAACAGCGCTCGAAATTTTTTTGTCTGTCGTTTTATATCCCTTTTCTCTCTTTAAAAATTAAATTTTTTTCCCCTTTTTCAAGAAGGAACTGAGAACAGTGGGGTTTTCAAACAATGTCTTGACTTTTTTTATGAATGTGATGCAATACCAAATAAGAACGATTTACCAAGTAAAAAAATTCCATCACTCATTATTGTGACAAGTATCAAAAAGTCTATCATGACCCAAAAAAATATATGAAATAACATTAAAGGGTTTTAAAAAATGGGCAATGTAATCTGATGATAATAATAATGAATAATAATAATGATAATAATTATAAAAAAGATAAAGCAGTGATAAAACCCATCAATAATGATAAAATAAAATGATAAAATAATGAGATGATCAACACACACACAACACAATTTGTTATATATATATAACACACACACACACAACACACACAAATATTTATTATATTAAAAATAATAATATAATAAAATATATATAATTATGTATAAATATACATACATATAATATTTATATATATTAATATTTAAAATTATATATATATATAAATATATATGTATATATGGAATATATACATATTATATATATTAATATAATTAAAATTATATTATAAATATTTATTATATTTAATATATAATATATATATATTTATATATATATTTATATATATATATATATATGTGTGTGTGTGTTGTGTGTGTGTGTGGTGTGTGGGTGTGTGTGTGTGTTGGTGTGTTTATGTGGTAAAAAAAAATATATGCTATTTTTATCAAAAAATTTACACGAACCTAATGATAGCATAGCTATCATGCCTCATCATACTATCTACGAAGAGAAATCCCCCATGAATTGGGTTTAATAAATCCCCAACGCCTTGCCAGTCTCCCCCCCCCAGAAGACCTCGCAACGTTCCGATAAATGGAAATTGGGGGGAGGGGTGTTGCCCCCCCCAGCAAGAAAGGGGGCTTTGGCCCCGTGGGGGGCAAATGTCGGGGTTTGCAGGATTGGAACGAGAGTTATGTCCGCCTGCACCTGGCGGGCGCCAACCCCCATGAAGTTTGTGGGGGAAACCCCTCGGGAACCCCAAGGGGATAGGCGGTCCCAAGCCTCCCGCCCCCCTTTATTGGGGCTGTGTTGGCGGGGGGGCAGAGGTGGCGGCCCCCGGGAGTGACCCCCCGATTTTAACTAGGCGTGTTTTCCGGGTGGGCGCTTGGGAACTCCCCCCTTGGGCAGGATGAGGGTTACCTTGCTATCGGGGGAATTGAAGCGACTGGGAGTTGGGGTGGTGCCTTCAGGGGTGAAAAGACCTGGTAGCCCCCCGATCAGTGTGGGTGGTTACACCTACTATGGCGGGCCGCACGATGGTCACCCCCCCGGGGAGCCATAGCCATCCCCAGTCGACTTCACCCTGGGTAGTCGAGGTGACCCCGGTTGATGAGCGTATCATGGTTTGAGAGAAGCAGTTTTGGTTTTTGTCTCTTATTGCGTATACGCTCCTACCGTTTGAATAAAAAGGTGGAAAGAGGGTTCTACGCCAAACTCGCATATGTGGCAGACGTTTCCCCCCCGGGAGACATTCACATTTTCGGGCGACTTCAATGCGGTACCCGGCTGTGACCGAGGGCACGAGTGTCTTTTGGCCCCCATGGCGGGGCTGCCCCCAGACGAAAATAGCCTCCTTCTCCGGGACTTTCCCTAGGCCCCAGAAAATGGGGGATCTCTGGCCCTGGCCCAGCGCTCCAATCGCTCGTGGATTGGTACGCGATACGGGTAATGTGGAAAGGGAGATCGACCCTTTCGTCAGCACGCGATGGGGGGACCCCCGAACTGCGGGGTTTACCGGAGTGCTGAGTTTTTGGGGCACCGACCATAGGTGTTGTGCTCCCCCGGGGGGTTTCCACTTAAAAATCCCCGTCCCCCCATGGCCACCAAAGGGTTTTTACTTGGACAGAAAGGGGAGGGGGAGGTCCCCTGGGTTCCCCCGGGCGTCTTGACGTTTCTCAAAACCCAACCGACGGACCCAGTTGCTCTTGGGGCCTTAAGCGCGTAGCCTCGAAGCAGCTCGGGAGTCCATTGGGTACGCCAAGGAAAAGGCAGAATACCATCTCCCCGGAGACATTAGAGGATGAAGGGTCGCAAGGCTCGGCTGAAGGGGAATAAGTCTTGCGATTTCCATGGTGCGTAGGCCGGCACTGTGAGAAGGGAAAAGGGAACATTTCATAGGAATTTTGTAGGGGGTCAAAGGGCCCATTTTTTGGTAAATGACCTTCCCCCTCCCTCCAAGCCCTGAAAAAACTAAACCCTAAGCCCCCTCCAGAGATGCAGCCCGTCAGCGGTGGACGGACATTCAGATATTTTTGGGGTTTCGGAACGTTGGGTGGTTTTTTAAAACAGTTGTCCCAGGTGGCCCCTCCAACATTTAGTTGGATGAAAACCGATGTCCATCCCGTGCCGTACCACCCATCAGCGAGGAACTCCTACCCTAACAGAGGTTGGGCTGGCGTTTTCCCAAGATAAAGAGTGGGAAAGCGGGCAATGGATTCCCTGCTGAATGCAAAAGCTGGGGGGAACCTAGGTTGGGGGCCCTGCATCAGTTGACTGCCTTTTGGCGTTGGTACCACCCCCCGCCCTGCTGGGGGGCGTGGTCATCCCTTTTGGGAAGGGGGAAAAGGGATCTTTGGGGACTGTAGCAACTACCGTGGCATTACATGTCAGCATACCAGGAAAGGTTCTCGCTACATTTTTCTAAAAAACGGATCCAAAACCACCAATGGGGCCCCAGAGACGGGGCAGTCGGATTTATCTGGCAAGCCACAATAGACGTTATACTAGCGCTTGAGTAAGTGGAAAGCCCTCGTGAGTTTTGGGCGTGGGGCTTGCAGCCTACATTGACCTCAAGAAGGTTTTGACTTGGGGCACGGGGAAACGCTATGGGAGACCGAGGCTCGGGGGAATTTGACAAGTTATGGCCGTAGCAAGCCCCAACTGGTCTGAAAGGCGGGAAAAATGTTTTTTTGGGGGTATGCGAACTTTTCCCTGTTTAATTTAGGGGTGAGGGGAAGGCTGTCCTTGAACCCACTTTTAAAAACTGTTGGGGCTGGGTAAGGGGGAGGCTATAGCCAAAATCAGTGCGGGCAAAACAGGCAATATTAAGGGTTGGGCCTTGACTTTCCCCGAGTTGCCATCCTATCTGAGTCCTTGGATCACTTGGGCGGTCTTTATGATTTTGCAAGAGGCGAAGCCCTAGGCCCAAGGCTCCCGGACCAGACCAAAATCAGGACTTTGGGGGGCGTTTGGGAACCGTTCACGATCCATGCTTGCGGCGAGGACGTGAAAATCACAGAAAGTTTTACATACCTTGGTAGCATAGTATATCTCTGGGGTTTTCAGCCAGGAAGTCAGTAGACGGATTGGGGTGCAACAGGAGCCATGACCGACAAAAGAGCGTTGGGATGTCGGTACCTATGCAGAAGGGGCCAAGCTGCGTGTCTTCAAGGCTTTATACTTCCAGTTTTGCTCATGGAAGCG
>NW_023662163.1:5000-7500 GCF_015228065.2 Penaeus monodon | reverse complement strand
CTCGACTTTTGGCTCGGCGCTGGCAGTATCTTTGACATTTGGACTTTTGGCGGGAAGGTTGAGCGGGAATTTTTGGCGGTTTGCTGTAAACGGGACTTTCATTTCTGTTCTTTTTGGGGGTTTGTAGGGAACGGCGCTAACTTGGCTCCATTGTGCCTCTGAGTCTTGTATTTCGGTAAAAATTTGGAGTTAAGGTCATTGAGCGGGCTCGGTTCTAGCAAGATTTTTTTTTTTCTTTTTCTCTCTTTCTTTTTTTCTTTGACTTGTTCCTCCTCGATTTTCGGTTTACCAACTTGATTATCGTGATTCAAATGTGCCCGTTTTTTCTTTCCCTCTCTCTTCTATTTTCCTTTACTTTCACCTTCCGTGTCCTTGCTGAACTCGACATGCTCCAAGACGGCATTCCAAAAGCTAGAGACTTCGGAGACTCATTCCATAAGCCTCTCTTCGAGTCAAGTTTTTATTTGCTCATCACAGTGCGGCTTCAGGTAATATTCCAAGAACTTGTATGAGCGATCCTTTTTTTGTTTTATCATTACATTTAATAACGTCTTAAAAAAAAAATCACGGTTATGGAATATTTCAACCTCTTTACTTCGTGTAACTCAAGTTTTTTACGTTGTTTTTGTTGTCATTGTTTGTTATTACTGTGATTATCATTAATAACATCCTAAGCTGCATCTCCCATCACGGTTAAATGTAAGTCCATTTTTTCATAAACATATATATATATTATATAAAATTTATATATTATATATATTTTATAAAATATTATATATATATAAAATTATATATCCCATATATAAAATGTATTTTTTTTCTTTTCTTTTCTTTTCTTTTCTTTTTTTTTTCTTTTTTTTTTTTTTTTTTTTTTCTTTTTTTTTTTTTTTTTTTTTTTTTTTTTGATCGCACCCCCCTAATTTTAGCTCGACCTTATGTAGACTGATTTTAGGAGTGAGTGGATAATCAGCTAAAAGACTGGCGTGCATGGGAGAGGGAGATAAGGGGGAAAAGAGAAAAGACAACAAGGAAAATGCGAGAGATATGATAAAAAGAAAAAAAGAGAGAAATAGAATATAGAAGATATAGAAAAGAAAAATCATAGTTTTTTTGAGAAACAGCGGAGAAGCAGAGTTTTCTTATAAAAAAAAAAAAAAAAAAAAAAAAAAAAAATATAATATAAAATATTTTATAATAATATATATATATATGTATATTATAATATATATATATTTTATAATATATATATATATATATATATAATATATATATGTATATATATTATATATAATATATATATATATAATATATATATACTATATATATATAAAATATATATAAAATATATAATATATATATTTTATTGTACTATACCCACACATTTTTGGGTGTGTGTGTGTGTGTGTGTGTGTATATATATATATTATATAATATTATATATAATATATATTTATATATATATTATATTATATATTATATTAATATATTATATATATACATGTTTGTTTGTGTGTGTGTTGTGTATGTTGTAGTTTGTATGCATCATTTAACAGCTTCACGTATAAATAGTCTCCGTATTTGTTATGCTTCCGCTGTCACTTCTCTTTTGCAAATAAAATCATCCTTATGCCATTATTATTTTTACTCATTAGAATCATCAATCGTCATCTTTATGTCATTATAATTATCATCACCATCATTATTATCACCATCATCATCGTCATCATCTTTATTGTCATCATCACCATCATCATCATCGTCATCATCGCCATCATCACCATCATCATCATCATCATCAACATCACCATCACCATCATCATCGTCATCATTACCATCATTACCAACACCACAATCATCATCACCAACATCCCCTTCACCATTATCATCTCCACCATCATATTCATCATCATCACCATTATCATTACTAATACTATTATCATCACCATTATCATCGCCATCATTATGCCTATCTCCATCATCATTACACCATTATCATCCCCACCCCTCATCACCCACATCCCACACCATCTATTATCATCATTATCATCACCATCTACATTGTCATCATGACTATCAATAACATTACTATCATCATTATCATCATCGTCATCATCATCGTCATCATCGCCATCATCAATCAGCCCCTTCACCATCGCCATCATCATTACCATCACTACACCATCATCGTCATCGGCATCATCACCATCACCATTATCATCATTAACACTATCATTATCATTTCCATACTTATCATCATTTTCATCATCATCATCACCTTTCCCATCACCATCTAAATCACTATCATCATCACCAACATCATCATCATCGTCATCTCTAGCAACATTCCCATCTCCAGCATCATCCCATCACCATCATTAACGCCATCATCCCCATCACATTCATGCTCCCCCATCATCATCCCCCTCGCCTTCATGCTCCCCCATCATCATCCCCCTCACCTTCATCTTCCCCCATCATCATCCCCCTCACCTTCATGCTC
>NW_023662162.1:10000-16523 GCF_015228065.2 Penaeus monodon | reverse complement strand
TATTAAAATACAGAGTATGAAATATAACAATATATATCGAGAATCTAACATTTAAAATACAATTTAGAACTACTTTCCCTTTTCTTTCACACCTTTCCCTCTGCGTAAGAGACAGTAAAATGCATGTCTGTCGTCGAGATAACCGTGCTGTTAATTCCCCGTTGGAGACTTGGGTCAGTGAACCGATGTCTCAGCAGATTAGAAAATAGAAGAAAAGTAGTTTACAAAGATATTCTAAATCTGCCCACTTTGAGACAGATTCCAGACAGAATATAAAGCCCGAGTGTTCGTCATATACAATAAAGTATAACGGAGTCATATGCAATGATGATCAAAGTTTCAAGATTATAAATGAATAGATCCTAGCTCTTGGGTATATATTTACAAGTATTATGTGTGTGTGTGTGTGTGTGTGTGTGTGTGTGTGTGTGTGTGTGTGTGTGTGTGTGTGTGTGTGTGTGTGTGTGTGTGTGTGTGTGTGTGTGCGTGCAAAAAAGCCATATTACAATTAAACTTACCTCTCGCATTAGACCTGAAAATATTAACGGTATCACATCGGGATATGCTCTTCCAATTGCAGCCGAAAATATTCATCCTATATCGGTCACTATCTTCATACCCCATCAATTATCCAACGCAGGTGGGGAATGTCGCGCCATAAGTTCTCCCTCCATTCTGCTCTGATCATTTATCATCATTAAATAAAATGCTATTACCCATGAGCTTCATTAACCGCTGGAATTCCGTGCGAAATAAATGGAGAATCTAAAGCTGTCTCGTGACGGATTTTCAGTGATTATTCCAGATGCCTGGGCCACTTTTTACCAGTCGATTTTGTTGTTATGTTATGCCTTGTTTTTCTCCTTTTAACGTTTATTTATTGATATAACCTGCTACAGTATTTATGAATTATAAGTGTGTGTGTGTGTGTGTGTGTGTGTGTGTGTGTGTGTGTGTGTGTGTGGTGTGAGTGGAGAGAGAGAGAGAGAGAGAGAGGAGAGAGAGAGAGAGGAGAGAGAGAGAGAGAAAGAGAGAGAGAAAGAGAGAGAGAGAGAGGAGAGAGAGAGAGAGAGAGAGAGAGAGAGAGAGAGAGAGAGAGGAGAGAGAGGGAGGAGAGAGAGAGAAGGGAGAGAGAGAGAGTATAAGTGAAATAAGAACTTTTGAATTTATCTTATCTTTTCATTATGAAAATAATGGGCTACAATTAATTTTTAATGTCATATTGGCAGTACTGCTCGTGTTCATATTAATCTGCAGAATCATTTTGAACATTATGATCATCACCTTCATTTGGTCAGTTTAAGTTTGCACTATACCTCTTTTGATCTTTCTTGCTTCTCATACACTATAATAAAATCCCCTTTCTACATTTATTACTTATCATCATTAATTTCTCAAGGGCCACATTTCGAAATAAAGCACTTTGAGAAAAAAAAAAAGCCAGAGAGAGTTTTATAAATTTCATAACTATCGACAATATGCTTTAGGGAAGCAAATTTATGATCGATATTTTTCTACTTTTGACAGATATCAAAATTACTTTCTCTACAAATATTTCACTCTCGCGTGTTGCTGTTTGAAAAAAATTGAACTGTGTCTCTCCTTTTGGACAAGGTACAAAGTCCTCTCTTTTTGTCCATTTGTTTGGGCTAATAATGTATGTGTGCGAGTTGATGGAAAAAAAAACTTCAGGGATACGCCATCAAGCATGCGCGTGTCTTATGTTTTCTTTATCATTTTCTTTATCTTTTTCTTTTTTTTTCCTTTTTTTTCTACTAGACATTTGTACTATATTCTTAGCCTATGATATGCTTGGGAGACTGAAAAATATACTGTACATCGATTTGCAGTAAGTCAGGGATGTCAAACTCGTGCCCTCGGGATGGCTACAAGTGGCCCGCGGGGTGACAAGAAGAAATATTATCCTGTGAAATTATGAACAGCGTCAGGGAAAATAATGGATATACACTTTGTTATCATTAGTGTCATCATTTAAAATCTAATAAGTAATATAGATACGATAGATACGTATCTATCAGACAGTTTTAAACCAGGGAAGCCGGGTATGGTCCTTTGTCAGCCCTCAAGAAGGAAGCTGAAAGGAGAAGTGGCCCGCGAAGGTTTTTAATGTGCACCCATGCAATATGCGATTCCTTGTTTAATGGATATTTTCCCTATGGACTGTGTGACCAAATTTCAACTTTTGTAAAAGTGTCCGTTAATCTCCTTGTGATAGACAACTGCACTTAAGAAACAGTCGTTGCAGCCCTGGCTTTGCAAATATACCTAGGTTTAGATTACTTAATTTTTGTTTTTATTTGTTTTTTTATTTATTATTATCTCTTTTTTTTACTATCCCTTTCCGCCATCTTAAAAGAAAAAGACTCGTTTCGTGTGGTTTAGAAGTACCCATATTTGAACAAGGGTCATATTTTAGCAGTAATACAGCTGGCTTAACATTAGCTTCTTTTTTGTTCGATGTGGGAACTAGTTTAAAAAATATTACACTATCACGCATACTTCATTTACAAAAAAAAAAAGTAAAATAAAATTACAATATATAAATTACTCACAATTGTTTGACGCACGAAATTCAACGTCAAGTACAATCATACCTTTTCTAAAATACTAAACAAAAAAAATCGAACATGTTAAAACAAAATATTCACCTGCATAGTGTCGAATCTATCCTTTACCTGTCCGACTCTGTCTGGCAGTGATGACTACAGCCACTGGTCCTTCATTTCCATTATTTAACTTAATTTCACTGACAGCATCTAGACCGAAAAGAAAGTGTGTATTCCTTCTCTAGCAGATGAGAATTCTGTTTATTCAACAGCTGCAAACACTTCTGGCTAAATAAATCAGGGGTCTTATCTTGCTGTCTTAGATATAATATGCTTCTCGTGCAGACAATGCAAACTTCCTTCTTGTTTCGAATCTGGAAGTCACTTCAGATGAATAAGCAAGGAACTTCCGTGTCAGAGAGAAATGACATAGGAGTTTTTCGGCGAAAATGATGTGGGAGAATAAATTGAAACTGAGAATGAACAGCGCTTTGCGAAAGTGCAAGAAGTATTGCATAATGTACAACAGATCTTTAATGCATTTCTTACAAGAGAGTGACTTGCAGAGCCCCCTGGAAAAGAAATATAAAGAATGAGAAATGCTCTGTGTGTGTGTGTGTGTGTGTGTGTGTGTGTGTGTGTGTGTGTGTGTGTGTGTGTATGTGTGTGTGTGTGTGTGTGTGTGTGAAATACATCACAACTTTTTTTACTTCTTATCTCATCTCTCTTTACATTCTTGCACTCCCTCACTTCTTAATCAGATAATTATCTAAAGATATTCACCGACAAACACACACACACACACACACACACAACAAAAAAAAAAAAAAAAAAAAAAAAAAAAAAAAAAAATTATATATATAATATAATATTATATATATATATATATATATATATATATATATATATATATATATATACATATATATCAGTAACACATGTAGTTTCGTAAGTTATCTTGGATTTTTTAAATAAGAAAATGTTCACGTAGGCCGATGTCGGAACCAAGCAAAGGGTTTCGATACAGTCTAAATTGAATGGATATAAAAAACTGAAGAAAAACACTTTTCTAAGACGCACCTTACCAGAGATTGTACACATTTTTACGCTGTTCATGTACATTTCTATACAGTCAGCATGATAGTATTCACTGAGATGAGAAATCCATGATGCTTACAGACTGGATAACGAATATCCATTTCAGATTCCTTTTTTATCCATTAGTATTTGAAGACACAGAAAACCACAATGTAGCATGTGATTCATGCCCCTTCAGTAGCAAAATAAGAAAACAATAGTAATAATCACAATAATAAAAAAAAAATTATATATGCAATGTAGGATATAACACAATATTTAGCAAAATTAGAATTTCGAAATGAAATATATGATCAGATTTCTACCGACAAATCCTCATGGAATGAACACGCTAGACTTACAACTTTTAGATAAAAATATAACAAAATAGAAGGAGAGAGAAAGAGAGGGAGAGGGAGATAGAGAGGGAGAGGGAGATAGAGAAGGAGAGGGAGATAGAGAGAGAGAGAGAGGGGGAGATGGAGAAGGAGAGAGAGAGAGGGAGAGGGGGAGAGAGAAGAGACAGAGAGAGAGAGAGAGAGAAAAGGGAAATACAAGAGAAATGCCTCCTCTGGTTTTACACTTACAAGTCTTAAATATTCTGGGTTTTACATGTGTTATTTATAGTAAGTCTAGATAGTGACTGTGCTTGACTGCGTTGTATTTCTCATAGTGGGCGTAACATACACCAAAAGACAAATCTGAAGATTCCATTTTTTCTGTCACTGTCAAAAATAGTAATAATGAGACAAACTTAAACTGTTTTTCCCCCAAACTTCGCCTTAAAAGAATAGTTTATTTCTGATGTCCACGTTATTCTAAGTGGTACCTAGCCAAAGATATATATATGGTCCTTCTATACTTCCTTTTGAATCATTCTGCGGTAATTTTCTTTATTATACCAAAAGCAACACTATGTTAGTTGTACTTTAAGAGTAATTTGATTTAACAGGCACTGGAGATTGAACATAATATTTTCTTTTTCTTTTTTCTTCTTTTTTTCTTTTCTTTTTTTTTTTTGTTTCAGATATGTTCGTGTGTTCTAAAGGTCTGTCTTTGGAGTCTTGCTAGCATATTCCATTCTTTCTGTCCTGTTAATTGGCCGCGCATTTGTTTGAAGTAGAGTACTCTTAATCATGAAAACATCATCATCCACGCAGTTGAACTTTCTTTCATGTAACTGTGTTTAATTTAGATTCCATATTTATAAGTGTTGTGCACTTTACCTACGAAAATGTAATATTTTTCGAGTACTTTAACTTTTGGCACTCTCGCCCGCTTTCCGAATTTGTAAATCATTTACAAAATGACCAGTTAATGTAGTAGTAATATCCCTGTACAGTTGCAGCGGGAAAGATAGTTTTGTTTTTCGTCAGGATTACTATATTGTGAAGTCCTAGACATAATGTTTATGTAAGACGGTTATTCACTGTACAGGGATAAGTATTTGGTTGATATATATGGCAGTTTAAATGCTCAGTCTCGCAACGTCTGTCTGCTCTGCCCTTTCGTTCTGTTAATACAATTATCATTATTTACGCTACATTCCTTCAACCAAAGACAAGAGCGTGTATCCCTTGTCGAGAAGAGGACACTGTCGAGTATACAGTTACAAGCATCGGCCGTGATCTGAAGTCTCGGGAGACTTAATAAATCAGGGGTTGTCTTGGCACACAGCGCTTCTGACCAGGTTTCAAAGGTGACTAAATAGGAAAAGCGTGTAGGTTTGTGTATGTTAAGTGAGTTAATTTTACAGATGATCGCGTTGAAACCTGAGAAGTACCTATGTTTGTTCATTACTACTAATCACATAAACAAGTTGGGTTTATGTATTACATTCGTTTACTATTACATCAGGATTTAGAGGCAATTATTCCGTAACAGCTTGTGCTTAATTATGTGTGGGTTCCGTGGCTAGTCCTCCACACATGTTCTTTAATGCCTCATTTACATATCTGAATAATTATCATCAGTTCAGATATTCAAAAATTTACAATCTTTAAGAGCTTACGTCTTCATTACGATTTATTCATCGTAATTTCATTGCACAGTTTCTTGTTTATTAGTAATTGTTCATTGTACATAATTTACTAATATCCGAACAAATATTATATACTATATGTAGCTGCATCAACAATATATCTATTAATAGTAAGCAATTACTTTTACAAAAATCATACTAATAACTGGTTTCACTACATGTGCCATCGCTACCACAAACTGCCGAGAAAATACTTCAATTTTACTGTTCACGCTATCTGCTGGGAGAGGGAACAGCTAACGAGTCCGGCTCATAGGTGTCAAACTGAACTTTCCTGCCGCTGAAAATCACTTCAGGGGCGGGTCTTTGGAGTGGTGCCATTTACCCTGCTGGCGGCGCTTTTCGTCCGATACCCAACATCTCTTTAAAAATGAATGAATGGCCCTAATATCAATGAAGCAAATATAAAACAGAAAATAAAGAACTTAAAAATGGTTTAGTTGTCAGTAAAATATATAATAACAACAATATCAATCACAATGATAATGATACTAGCCATAATAATAATTATGACAATAACATGAGAAGAACATATATATAGAAAGAATAGAGTCTCTACTAACGCCTTCAAAGAGAAGATCAAATGTAATCTGGAAAGAAAACGAACGTGGCTCTGGTATTGGGTCCATATGATCGATAATTCCAGGCAGGGGATAACACGGCCCACCATAAAGCAGTTGACTTAAGAGTCTATATCTGACTATGACAAGCGTTGGAAATCGGAGCCTATAATAAGGCAAGTGAAAATAGGCCAAGGAAGTTGCATATATTCGTCGGTCCAGTTTACTTTAGTGCGTCTTCTAAAGGAAAGAAAAAACTAGCAACTCCGATTCGCGTT
>NW_023662162.1:0-5000 GCF_015228065.2 Penaeus monodon | reverse complement strand
AAGGAGCGCCAATATTGATTTTGATGTTGGCAGACCTCGCCTATACTTCCACTG
This sequence comes from Penaeus monodon, assembly GCF_015228065.2. Classification (NCBI taxonomy): domain Eukaryota; kingdom Metazoa; phylum Arthropoda; class Malacostraca; order Decapoda; family Penaeidae; genus Penaeus; species Penaeus monodon. The sequence continues at coordinate 4,946 of NW_023662162.1, read as the reverse complement.
TCGTTGCCCATCGACCCAGCTGGAGGCAGTCACGAGAATGATCCTGAATTCGGGCGGGACTTAAATTGTTGAAAACCAAATTTATTCAGCCAGGCAGTACGCCCATATGCAGGAAACACATGGAATTCAGAGTACAGCTTCAATAATCAGAATTATAATTCACCGATAGATCTAGGATTTAGTTTATTGCATATGGTCAAAGAAATATGGTTTTCGCGGACAAATATTTCTCAACGCCTCTACACAAAATATTATATAGACATATAGACCATTTAAACAGTTGTGTAGACAGTGCCACTCGTTTCCAACTTGTGAGGCCCTCGACTAGTTTGTCAACAAGTATACAGACGACAGTTTATTCATTCAAAATAAAGTTATTCTGTCGGCCATGCATTTTTTTTTCCTCTTTTGGGACATCATTGATCGACATTTTTTTAATGCAAAAAAAATAATGAATGAATGAATGAATAAACAAATAAATAAATAAATAAGTAAATAAATAAATAAAATCATCTGAGACTGTCACTAGACACTTACTCTTTACTTGTATCTATATCCATCTATACACATACATATATATGGATCGATAGATATATTGATGTACACACACACCCACACCACACACACACACACACCACACACCCACACGCACACACAACACACACACCACCACACCAACACACACCACACACACACACAATATGATAGATAGACAGATAGATACATAGCTACACAGATAAATGACATTAAGAAGTAATGAGACAAGTTTTGACAACCACCGTACGCACCGCTGCACAAAACCGACATAAACACAAGTATCAAACAGCTTGATGGAAGGAAAGGAAAACGACCCCCAGGAAAGCCAACTCTTCGTCACAACCAATGAGACAACCAAAGTTGAGGAAAAATTGTTGTGAGTTTCAGGGACAATTGTGTGCGTTGTGTGCGAGTTGATGGAGAACAAATCGTATATGTTGTGAGACAGGTGTAAGTTGTAGAAATGCCTGTGCTTAGATACTGTACGAAATAACTAAAAATGCACCAACACTGTTATGCGTTGTGTCGGTAACTCGGAAGAGGGGGGCGGACTATACCTGAAGCTAACAGAGTATGCTTTGAGTATGAGCGGAAGGACCAAGGTTATAATTCCAGTAAACGTCATGATATTTATGATATTGGCTGGCTGGCATGTATAGTTGAGAGAAGCAGATTGTATAGATGTTTTTTTACGTTCATATACGAGGTATATATGTACATTCCTACGTACAAACAGCTACGCACTACACTGAAAAGGGAATTCTAGGGTTTGATGGTTATTATAGTCTCAGCGAAAAAGCATTTGCTCATTGTAAATGATTCCTCTGCTCGGACGCGAACACATCGAGGAAAAGGAGGAATCCTTAATGCTCCAAACGTTCGATTTTTAGACAAGTAATTAGTATTGACAAAATTCGAAAATTCCGGACGTGAATTTCCATATTTGCGTTTTAATCCTTTTTTAGCTTGAAATATTTTCAATAGAAATTATAAAAAAATTATCTGAAAATTTCGTAGCTTATTTGTCCACGCAAGCATTTTCAGAATTTCTCATTATAGACAAAGAGGTAGGCCAAGAAGAAAATCAGCCACGCGCACACACAAGCGCGCGCTCGCATACACACACACCACACACACACACACACACACACACACACACACCACACCACAGAAAGAGAGAGAGAGAGAGAGAGAGAGAGAGAGAGAGAGAGAAAAGAGAGAGAGAGAGAGAGAGAGAGAGAGAGAGAGAGAGAGAGAGAGAGGTTGAGGGGAAAACAATCATTTTCACTCTCAGCCCCGCTTTCCCCACCAGGTAGCACATCGCACGAGCAAGTAACACATGGCACGGAGATTTCAACCATGGCTGCACGTGGGGCGATGTTATTCTTGTCTTAAATCCTAAGTAATTTAAAGAAAATCATCTCTCTGTCTTTGGGGTATAAAGTGGACTTGGAGAGGAATGTGATTTTAAACTTGTAAGTTTTGTTCTTTCTTCCAAACTTTTTTTTATGGTACTCCCATGGAGAGTATTGCTATTGTACTGAGTTAAAGTATCAAACTAACATTTGATTTCCCCACAGCTTGTGCAAATATAATGTTTTTATAGGTTCATTTGTCTGGAAGAAGTAGTAGTTGTGTTATGTGATTCAATATTTTATATTAAATTGACTAATATTTTGATGTAAAGTTCCATTAACACATCAACCGAGGTGGCAGTTCTCACGGTGAAAAATAAGGCCGCTTTCCCCACCAGTGTGGCAAAATCGCAAAGTGTATGCCCTGTACAACCATTTAAAAAAAAAAACATCTGAAAATGCCTGAAGCTTTTCACACATAAGTGGCCTGGCACGTCCGATTTGTCTGTTATTTTTCAGCATGCAAATTGCCACTTCGGACTGTGTTGTTAAATATATTGAAGCTTTTACTCTAAAATTTTATTAGCCAAATTAATATTTAAATCAAATAATATAAATTTCAAAAACATTTTTGGATGTATGCCCCCCTAAAGTAGTTTTGAAGTGTCGACAGATTTCCGCCAAAAACATTTGACAAACTGCTCTCTCTCTCTCTCCCCCTCTTCTCTTCTCTCTCTCTCTCCTCCTCTCTCTCTCTCCTCCTCTCTCTCTCTCTCCTCCTCTCAATCTCTCTCTCTCGTTCTCTCTCTCTCTTCTTTATATATATATATATATAATTATATATATATATATATATATATATATTATATATATTTATTTTAATAATATATATTTTATATATATATATATATATATATATATACATATATATTGTATATTATACATTCATATACTCTCTCTCTCTCTCTCCGCTCTCTCTCTCTCTCTCCGTCCTCTTCTCCCCCTCTCCTCATCTCATCTCTCTCGTCCTCTCTCTTCTCTTTTCTCTCATTGTGTGTGGGTGTTGTGTGTGTGTGTGTGTGTCTGCCTTCCTTTACGGAAGGCTATCAATCTGATCATGGATAAAATTATAATGTAAATAACTCAAATTTGTATTTTCTACTGTGTCGACCATGCTCCAATTTTAATAAACTTCCACAAATAATAGTGTATCGATAAAAATCTCATGATGCACTATACCACAATAAAGTTACTTCCACCATAGATATCAGCAAAAACGCTCTCCTTCACGTTTCTGCACAAGAATTCGTTCCCGCAACAAGAATTTCTTTTCTGCAACAAGATTCGTTTTCTGCACAGAATTCGTTTTCTGCAAAAGAATTTCGACCTCCTCCACCTGTCTCAAACCCTGGGTGATAAATTGTCAGCTGAGTTGATCGCCCTTTTTGCATTCACGACCGACCAATCATGATTTCTAATGAACAACGCTGAAAGTGAAGTACTGGTTAAAATTTTACACCTGCAGGTCTGGAATAACAGCTATTTTAGTCGTTTCGATAACAGTGTTGTAGATTAAAGTGCAAACTCCGTCGTTCGCTTCTGGTCACTCTTTTATTTTTTAGAACGAGGTCAGGGAAATGTCTTGCCTCTTTCATTTCTATTTCTTTTCGGAAATGAAAAACACTCACTGTTGTTATTATTGTTATTTTTATTATTATTATTATTTTATTATTATTATTATTATCATTATTATTATTATTATTATTATTATTATTACTATTATTATTATTATTATTATTATTATTATTATTATTATTATTATTATTATTATTATTATCATGATTGTCATTATGGTTGTTATTTCCATCACTATTATTATTATTATCATTATTATCATTATTATTATATTATTATTATTATTATTATCATTATTATTGTTATTATTATTATTATTATTATTATTATTATTATCATTATTATCATTATAACTATATTATCATCATCATTATCATCATAATTACTAGTAGTATTATCATTATTGTTGTTCCTATTCTTGTTATAATTTTAGTAGTAGTAGTAGTAGTACTATTACTATCATCATTATTATCATTAATATTGCTGTTGTTATTATTATTATAATTATCATTATTATCATTATTATCATTATTATTATTGTACTATTGTTATTAGTGTCTTTATTATTATCATGATAATTATTACTATTATTATTATCATTGTTGTTATTATTATTATTATTATTGTTGTTGTTATTCTTGTTATAATAGTAATGATAATAATAATAATAATAATAATTATTGATTATTATTATTATTATTATTATTATTATTATTATTATTATTATTATTATTATTATTATTATTGTTGATATTATTATTATTATTTTGATTAGTGCTACTATTAGTAGTAGTAGTATCGTCATCATCATCATCAATATCATAATGACAATAATAATGATAATAATAATAATAATAATAATAATGATAATGAATATCTAATATAATATAATAATAATAATAATAATAATAATAAATAATAATAATATAGGATAATGATAATGATAATAACTATATTATCATTTATTATTATTATTGTTATTATTGTTTCATCATCATTACTATCAGTATTATTATCATGTTTTTTTGTTATTTTCATTATTAATATCATTATCATTATATAATTTCTATCAGTATTTTTTTATTATTATTATTGTTGTTGTTGTTATTATTACCATTATTATAGTCATTAACTTTTCTCATTGATATGCTATTATTATTATTGTTAATATTATTATCACTATTACTGTTGTTGTCATTATTATTATCATTAACGTTCTAATTAGTAGTATATAAGTATTAGTGGTATTAGTGCTGTTAGCATTATTATCATTATTATCACTGTTTATAATCATATTATTACTAAAAACCATTTTTACTTTTTATTATTATTGCTATTGTTGTAATTATTGTTGTAAGTGTTTTTTATCATGATGATGATAATAAGTATTATTATCATTATCATTTTTTATTATCATTA
>NW_023662161.1:0-56329 GCF_015228065.2 Penaeus monodon | reverse complement strand
AAAGAAAATTTTAAAATTTACCTTTTAATTATAAAAAATTTTTTGTTTTTTATTTTTTTTTGGGGGGAAAAATAAAAAATTTTACCAAATTGTTTTAAATAAAAAAATAATGTATAAAAAAATAAAAAATTTTTTTAAAAAACATTTGTTTTTTTAAAATTTATTTTTTTTTTTATTATTATTTATTTTTTTTAATTTTTATTTTAAAATTTATTATTTTTCTATTATTTAATTAAAATATTAAAAAAATATATTTATAATAAAATAATAATTAAGTATTTTTAAAAAATAAATGGTGGTTATAATATTGATATATTATTATTTTTTATATATTAAATTGACGTATTTTTTAAATATTATTAATAAAAAATTTAAATTAATAAAATAATAATAAAAATATAATAATTTTATAAAATTATTATGTTATAATAGGAATTTTTTATTTTTGATTATATATTATAAAAATTTTAATAAACTCAAAATTTTAAAAATATGAAATTAATAATTTATTAATTCTATATTTTTATTATGTATAATGATTTAATTATAGATTATAACTAAAATTTATGATAAAATTAAAGATTGTAAAAAAATATTCCAATATAATAAAAAAAGTATTAAAAATTCAAATCTTTTAAAATTGAATTAAAATTTTTAATTATATATATTTTTTTTCTTTGTAATTTCGGCAAAAATTAGGGTTAATATAATAATACCAGAATTGTATAATCATAACAATAATGAATGATAAAAGTGAGAATTAAAGATTTTGTAACATTTGAATATTATTAATTATTTTATTATATTATTATTATATTTATTATATATTATTATTATTATTAATTATAATTAGATATTATTATAAAAATTTTACTTAATTATATATTGAAAATTATTTAATGTATAGATAATATATAAGTATAATATATAAATGTTGGGATAATTGTATTAGTATTATATTTATTATTAATTTGATTTATGTATAAATATATATTATTATAACAAATAATTATAAATATATAAGATATGATAATAAATATATTCTATATTTAAATATTTTATTATTTAATTTTCTATAGAATAATTCAAAAATATACCTTTTACAATATCAAAAGATGATAAATTATAATGATTTAACATATAGTAATATGATAATAATATAATTTAATATAATATATAATGATGATAAAATAATATAAGGAATTAACATTTGATATTATTAATATTATTATTATAATTATAATTATTAATATTAATTAGTATATTATTAATTATATATTATTATAGTATATAAATATTTTTCATTATCTTATATTATTTAATTCAAATTATATAATAATTACCAAATTAATAATATAATAATATTTATAATTATTATATTAATAATATTAAATATTATTTAAAATCTTATTATATTAATTATATTTATACTATATTATTGGTGATATAGTATTATTGATAATATATTATAATTCTTAATTGCATAATGATATAAAAATTAATAATGATGGATAATAATTACAATAATGATAAAATAATATATGATATAATATATATTATAAAATATTATATATTGTATATATTGTGATTATATTAAGTTTGGTTATTATATATAAAAAGATAAAAAAATTCAAATCGAATAATTGCAAAATCTTAGCGAATTATATTTGATGAGTTATGCAAATAAGTTTATGAGTTACTTAGATTTGAATATAGGGTAATAATGATAATAGAAATTTATTAATCATAAAAAATATATAATAAAGTCAATAAAGAAATTTATACTTTAATATTATATTAATATTATTATATTATTATTATATTATTTTTTATTATTATTATTAATTATTATTATATTATTATATTATTATTATTTATTATATATATAATTATATAAATTATTATAAATTATTGAAAATTATTTAATTTATAATACATATATATATTATATATATATATTAATGCTAGTGTTTATATTTATTATTACTTATTAATTATTTTATTATATAATTATTATTTGATGGTAGTATAATTAAAATAATTATAAAGTAATAATTATATAATAATTAATAAGATATGATTAAAATAATTATTATAAAATTTTTTTTATTATTATTATTTATATATATTATAGTGATAATTATTATTAAAAATATAATTATAACTCCATATTAATAATATGATAAATAATTGTATAATATGTAAAATTAATATATAATATTATAATATATGTATATATGATTGATAAAATAATATATATAATCATATAAATGATGATAAATAAGAATTGTCATAATAATATAAAAAGGTAATAATAAAAATCCAAAGTCGAAAAGGAAATTTGGAAATAACTTTGAATCATATAATAAATGATTAAATTTTCGATATTTGTGAATGGAATATGGAAAATGACAATAATTACAGATGTATTATCTACGAAAATATAATATGAGAATAATAAATTTTATATTTTTAATATTATATATTATTATTATTATTATTATTATTATATTATATTATTATTATTAATTATTTATTATATTATTACTATTATCTTAATTATTAGTATTATTGCCAAATAATTATTATAACTTAATAATAATAATAATTATATAATATAAGTATATAATATATGCTAGTGGTTATAAATTGTTATTATTATTATTATTTATTATTATCATATATATTTGATAGTATAATTCAAAATAATTATTATAACAGTATAATTACTAATATAAATATATTAATAATATATAAAATAATTATTATATAAATTATTTTTTATATAATTATTGTTCTATATATTATTTGTTTAATTAGTATTATTGCAAAAATAATATTATACTCCATAATTGCAATTATAATATTATATATTGCATAATGTGTAATAATTGCAATAATGATTGATAATGATATGTAAATAATTGATGATAATATGATATGATACGATATAATGAATAATCATGATAATAGTGATAATAATAAGAATTGTCCATATATATAAAAAAGGATAAAAAAAAATTCCCAAAAGTCGAAAAAGCGGCAAAATCTAGCGAAATATAGCCTTTAGAGTATACTCCAAAATAACTTTTTTGATTTCAGGATTTGGAATTTGAATTTGGGTAATATGATAATAATTATCAGAATTGTATTATCATTATAATATTATATAAAGTGATAATAAAGAGAATTTTATAAATTTATAATATTATTAATATTATATTATATATATTAATTATATAATTTTATTATTATTATTTATTATTTTATTATTTTATTTTATTATTATTATTATTCAATTAATTATTATACTAAAAATTAAATAATATAATAATAATAAAATAATATAAGCTAGTAGTTATAATATTGTATTACGTTTTTATTGTTATTATTATATTATTATATTTTGTCTGTTATTATTAATTATTTTATAACAGAATAATTAATAATACATACTATTAAAAATGATAAATAATTATATAAATCGTTATATAGTTATTAAATGTTATTATATTATTATTATTGTGGTAATATATTATTGCAAAATATATATTAATTTCAATATTGAATAATATATAAAATTGCAATAATGATAAAATTGCAATAAATGATGATAATAATATAATGTGATAAATATGATAATGATATGAAAGATAATAATGATGATAATATAATATTGATGATAATAACAGGAATGGTATATAACATAATAAAAAAGTATAAGAAAAACATCCCCAAAAAGTCGAAAAGCGGCAAATTCTAGCAAATATAGCCTTTTGGAAGTGATACTCACAAAATGACGTTTTTTTCGATTTCTTATGGTGATTTCGAAATTATTAGGGTAATTATAAATAATTACCAGAATTGTATTAATCAATAACAAAATGATATAAAAGTGAGAATAAAGAGAATTTTGATAACATTTGAATTTATTATTATTATTTATTATTATTATTATATTAATTATTATTATTATTATTATTATATTATTATATTATTATTATTTTTAATTATTATCATATTATTGACTGTATATAATTAAATAATTATTATAAAGTAATATTTAAAATCGTTATATAATTAAATTAATTGTATAAATAATTATTATAAATGTTATTATATTATTATAATGTATACTAATTATTATTGTTGGTTATATATTATTGCAAAATATATACTATAATCCAATAATGAATAATAATGATAACAATTGCATAATATGTAATATGAATAATTAATGAAATGAATGAATATGATAATGATGATAATGAAATAAAGAATTTATAAATCATATAATGTATATAAAAAAGATTTTCAATAATATATAAAAAAGATAAAATAATTCAATGTCGAAAAAGACGCATTTCGATAATTAGCCTTTGAATATATCAAAAGATTTATTCATTTCTTAGTATTTTGTTATTAGTTAATAATGATATAATACCAGAATTATATTAATATACATAATTGATATAAATAATAAGAGTTTTATAATTAATATTATATTATTATTATATTATAATATTATTATTAATTATTTTATTATTATTATTATTATATTATTATTAATTATTATATTATTATTAAAATTATATTATTATATTATCATAATTAATAAGTATATCAAAAATATATTATTAGTAATAATAATTATAATATTATAATAGTATAATATAATAATGCTATGTTATATTTGTTAAATTATTATTTTAAATATAATATTATTATATAGTAAATAATTGCAAAATAATTATTAAAAGCTAATATATAGTATAAATCTATTAAATATTTATTAATTTTATATAATGTTATTTTATATATTTTATTACTATTATTATATTGTTTATTAATTATTGCAAAAAATATATATATCCAATAATGATATAATATAAATTGATAATGATGATAATATTTACAATAATGATGATAATATTATAATGATGATATATATAATATGTGATACATATAATGATATAATCATAAAATATGCAAAATAAAGAAATTGCCAATATAATAAAAAAGTATAATAAAAATTTCCAATTAAAATGTCGGCAAATTAGAAATATAAGCTTTTAGAGTTTATATCAAAATGATATTTTAAATTATAAGAGAATTTGAATTATTAGGGTAATAATGATAATAATTACAATTTATTAATATATAATATTGATATATTAATTAAATATTTTGATAATTTATTATTTATTATTTATTATTATCTTATTATTATATTAATATTATTATTAATATTATAATAATTATTATAATATATATATTAATAATAATATATATGTTATATTATAATTATTAGTATTATTGAAAATTATTATAATGTATAATAACAATAATAATAATAAGAATAATTAAATAATAATAATAATCGTTATAATATTGTTATATTAAATTATTATTATTAATATTATTATTATTTGATGTATTATAAATATTATTTTAAAAGTATAATTACAAGTAAATAAACTAATTAATAATGATATAAATAATTATTATAAAATCTTATTATTTTATATTAATATTATTACTATATTATGTGTGGTTATTATATTATTGAAAAATATATATATAAATCATAATATATAATGATAACAATTGTATATAATGTAATAATTGCAATAATATATAATGAATTAATGAATAATGATGAAATTATAAATATATGTTGATAATCATGAATATATGATGATAATAACAGAATTTGTCCATATATAATAAAAAGTACATAATAAAATCAAAGTCAAAAGTGCAAAATAGAAAATAACTTTTGAATATATAAATGATTTTATTGATTTTTATTGTGATTTGATTATTAGTAATAATATAATAATTCCATAATTGTATTAATATATACAATTAGTATAAAATGAGAATAAGAGAATTTTGATAACATTTGAAATATTATATTATATATATATATATTATATATTAGTTTATATATTATTATATTATTATTATTATTATTATATATTATTAATTATAGTATATTAAAATATTAAATTACTTATTATTAATTATTGCAAAAAATATATTACTTATATAACAATATATATATAATAATATATAATAAATAATTATGTTATATATTTTATTACTTTATTATTGTTTTATTATATTATTATTATTTGACTGTATATAATTGCAAATAATTATTATAACATAATAATAAATAAATACTAATTAGATAATGATATAAATAATTATTATAAAATTTTTATTGTTTTATTATTGTATTATATATTATTTTAGTGGTTATAGTATTATTGCAAAATATATATTAATCAATAATTCAATAATTTATAAATTAAAATGATAGTAATAAATTCAATATCTATAATGTATAATTGATAATGATGATAATGATATGATAAATGATAAATATGAATCATTAATGATGATTAAATGATTGGTAAATATAATTAAAAAAAGGTATAAAAAAACAATATAAAAGTGAAAAGCCAAAATTGAAATATAGCTTTTGAAGTATATCCAATATGATGTTTTTATTATTCTTATGATATTATAATTATTAATAATATATATTATTACCAGAATTGTATTAATAATATAATATGAAAAAAGAATAAAGAATTTGATAATATTAATAAGTAATATATTATTATATCTATTAAAATTTATTATTATTATTATTTTATTTATTATTATTATTATTATGTATTATTTATTATTATTATAATATATTACATATTAATAATTAGATTATCCAAAAATATATAATTTAATAAATAAAATATATTATTATATTAGTTAATATTAAAACTATGTTATTATTTTATTTTTTATTATTATTTAATTATTATTATATTATTTGATATATTATTCAAAGATAATATATAAATAATAATACAGTAATAGATATAATAAGATAATGATATAAATAATTTTATAAAATCGTTATTATGTATTATATTGTTATTATATTATTATTTGTTGTGTTATTATATTATTAAAATAATAATACATAATTCCAAATAATAAAGATAAAATTGAATATGTTAATATAATAAATGATTATTATTATGTATTGGATATATATGAAAATGATAAATAAAAATGATTAATCATAAAGATGATGATAATACATGGAATTGTAAATATATAAAATATGGTTAAATAATTATATCCAAAATTAAAAGGATATCTAATATATAATAGCATTTTATAATTAAAATCCAAAATGATTTTATTTTATTTATTTGTTATATTTTCATATTTAGGGTATTAATGTAATATTACCAAATGTATTAAATCTATAATAAATATATAAATGAAATAAAAGAATTTATAACTTTGATATTATTAATATTATTATTATTATATATTATTATTATATTATTATTATTTATTATTATATTAATTATTATTAGTATATTTATATATTATTATTATTATTATATTATATTATCTTAATTATTTTTATTAATAGAATATATATAATGTTAATAATAATATAATATAATAAATATATAATAATATAATTGCTATGTTATAATAATTTATTACTTATTATTAATTTTATTATAATATATTAATTTGATGGTATATAATTGCAAAGATAATTATTAAAATAATAATTTAATAATATAATATATTAATATATGATATAAATAAATTTTAAATTATAATTGAATAATATATTATTATTCTATAATAAATGGTAATTAGTATTAATATGAAAATTTATATACTAAATCAATATTGATATATGATAATATTAATAATGATAATTTACTAATTGCAATAATGATATAATGATGATGATAAAAGGATAATGAATAATGTGATAATCGAAAATAAAATATATAATTATTATATATAATACAGTATTGTTGTCATTATTATTATAAATAATATTAATTTTATTATAAAAAATTATCAAATCAAAAAACTCAAAATCTACGAAATATAACTTTTGAAGTATACTAATATATATATATTTAATTTATATTATTTTTTATTATTTTATTATTTATTGTATATTAAAATAATGATTAAAAGTAATTTACATAATTAATATAATAAAATAATAAAATATATAATAATATAAATTTTTATATTATTATTTTTATTTATATTATTATTATTATTATATATAAAATATTATATAACATATTATATATAAATTGATAATTATAATTATTATATTAATTATAATTAATTTATTATTGAATAGATATAATAATAATATATATATATAATTATATAATAAATTTTATTATTAATTATATATAATTAATATTGCAAAAATAAATTTATAACTTAAATATTAAATATATAAAATAAGTTTAATTTAAAGATTGAATTATAGTATAAAATGTATTGTTTTAATTATTTTAATTATTATATTATTATAATTGGTATATAATTTGCAAAGATTATTATTTATAATAATATTATAATAACGATATATTAAGATAATATTATAATAATTATTAATATATTATATATTATTTGATATATTAATTATTATATAATATTATATATTATATTTTGAATTTATTATTAATATATATATAAATAATATAAAAATAATAATGCAATAAAATATAAATTTAATAATATTAATAATTACAATATATGATAAATGAAATATATATTATAAATATGATAATAAGATATAATAAATAATCATAAATATTAAATAAATATTAGTAATATTATGTTATATATAATATAAATAGAGTATAAAAAATATAATAAATCGAATAAGGCAAAAATTAGCAAATATAACTTATATAATAATCTCCAAAATGATCGTTTATATGTCGATTTCTTTGTGATTCGGCAATTATTAGGGAATAATGATAATATTACAGATTGTACTAATATAAATATATAATGAATGATAAAATAGAATTAAAAAATTTTGATAAAATTGGAAAATTAATATTATTATTATTATCATTATTCATTATTTATTATTATTTTATTATTATTATTTTTATTATTATGTATATTATTATTATATTATTTATTATTATATAATATTATATATACAATTATTATTATTGCAAAAATATATTATAACTTAATAAAATATAATATTAAAAATAAGTATAATAATAATAATATGTTTTATATTGTTATTATTTTTATTATTATTTATTCATTATTATATTTGATATGATAATTGAAATAATATTATAACAGTAATAATTACATAATAAATACTAATAGATAATGATATAAATAATATTATAAAATCTTATTATTGTTATTATTATTTTATTATTTTATTGTATTGGTATTATAATTATTGCAAAATATATACTATAATCAATAATTGCAATAATAATGATAAAATTAATAAATGTATTTGAATAATATTATAATGATATGATAATGATGATAATGTATATATGATAAAATATATAAGAATAAATTATAATATGATAAATAACAGGAATTTGTCATATATAATTATAAAAAGGTATAAGAAAAATTCCCAAATGAAAAAGCGGAAAAATCTAGCGAAATATAGCCTTTAATTATCCAAAATACGTTTTTGTTTCTTGTATTTTGAAGTATTAGAAAATATAAATACCAAAATTGAAATCTAATAAAATTGAGTAAAGTGAAAAAAGAATTTTGATAACTTTGAATTTTTAATTATTATTATATTATATTATTATTAATTATTATTATTATATAATATATTATTATTATTAATATTATATTATTATATTATTATATTATTAATTAATTATTTATTTATTATATTATTGCAAAAAATTATTAATATTATATTAATTAATAATATTATTATATTATAATAATAATTAGTGTTATAATATTATTATATTTCTTATTGTTATCATATATTATATTATGGATATATAATTAAAATAATTATTATAAAGTAATAATTAGTATAAATTTATTAGTATATATATATTATAATTATTATAAATGTTTATTTTTATTATATATTTATTACTATTATTATTTTATGGTTATATATTATTTAAAAATAATTATAATCATAATTAAATATTATGTAACAATTGCAATAATGAGATAATAATGCAATAATGATGATATGATGATGATAATATATAATGATGTTTGATAACGAAAATAATGATGATAATCATGATAATGATGATGATAATAACAGGACTTGTGTCCATATATAATATAAAAAAGGTATAAGAAAAACATTCCAAAAGTCGAAAAAGCGGCAAATTAGCAAAATATAGCCTTTTGAGAGTATACTCCAAAATGACGTTTTTTCGATTTCTTTGGTGATTTCGGCAATTTTTATGTTAATAATGATAATTATTACCATAATTGTATTAATCATTAAAATAATGATGATAAAAGTGAGAATAAATAGAATTTTGATAACATTTGAATATTTTTAAATTATTATTATTTTATTATTATTATTATTATTATTTTTATTTTTAAATTATTATTATTATTTATTTATTATTATTATTATTATATTTTTACTATTATCTTAATATTAGTATATTCCCCAAAAAATCTTTTAAAACTGTAATAATAACAATAATAATAATAAGATAAGTATAATAATAATAATGTAGTGGTTATAATATTGTTATTGTTTATTATTGTTATTATTATCATTATTATTATTTGGACTGGTAGTAATATTGCAAAATAATTATTATAACAGTAATAATACAGTAATAACGATACTAATTAAGATAATGATAAAAATAATTATTATAAAATCTTTTTTATTGTTTATTATTATGTTATTACTATTATTTGTTGTGGTTATTAGTATTATTGCAAAAATATATACTATACTCCAATAATTGCAATAATAATGAAAACAATTGCAATAATGAGGGTAATAATGCAATAATGATGTAAATGATGATGATAATGATGATAATGATGTAATGATGTGATAAACGATAATAATGATGATAATCATGATAATGATGATGATAATAACAGGAATTGTGTCCATATATAATATAAAAAGGTATAAGAAAACTTTCCAAAAGTCGAAAAAGGGGCCCAAAATCTAGCGAAATTATAGCCTTTTGAGAGTATACCCCAAAAAATGACGTTTTTCGATTTCTTTGGTGATTTCGGCAATTATTAGGGTAATAATGATAATAATTACCAGAATTGTATTAATCATAAAATAATGATGATAAAAGTAGAATAAAGAGAATTTTGATAACATTTGAATATTATTAAAATTATTATTATTATTTATTATTATTAATTATTATTATTAATTATTATTATTATTATTATATTATTATTTATTATTATTATTATTATTATATTATTTTAATTTATTAGTATTTTTGCCAAAAAATCTATTAAAATGTAATAATAACAATAATAATAATAAGATAAGTATAATAAAAATAATGCTAGTGGTTATAATATTGTTATTGTATTTTTATTTTATTATTTATCATTATTATTTTTTTGGGGACTGGTATTTATAATTGCAAAAATAATTATTATAACAGTAATAATTACAGTAATAACGATACTAATAAGATAATGATATAAATATTATTATAAAATCGTTATTATTGTTTTATTATTGTTATTACTATTATTATTGTTTTGGTTATTAGTATTATTGCCAAAAATATATACTATAACCCCAATAATTCCCAATAATAATGATAACAATTGCAATAATGATGATAATAATTGCAATTAATGTGATAATGATGATGATAATGATGATAATGATGATAATGATGATGATAACGATAATAGATGATAATCATGTAATGATGATGAAAATAACAGGAATTGTGTCCATATATAATAAAAAAGGTATAAGAAAAACATTCCAAAAGTCAAAAAAGCGGCAAAATCTAGCGAAATATACCCTTTTTGAGAGATTTTCCAAAATGACGTTTTCGATTTCTTTGGTGATTTCGGCAATTATAGGGTAATAATGATAATAATTACCAGAATTGTATTAATAATAAAAATAATGATGATAAAAGTGAGAATAAAGAGAATTTTGAAAACATTTGAATATTATTAAAAATTATATTTATTATTATTATTATTTTTATTATTATTATTATTATTATTATTATTATTATTATACTATTATCTTAATTATTAAGTTTTATTGCCAAAAATCTATTAAAACTGTAATAATAACAATAATAATAATAAGATAAGTATAATAATAAAAATGCTTAGTGGTTATAATATTGTTATTCGTTTATTATTGTTATTATTATCATTATTATTATTTGACTGGTAGTATAATTCCCAAAATAATTATTATAACAGTAATAATTACAGTAATAACGATACTAATTAAGATAATGATATAAATAATTATTATAAAATCGTTATTATGTTATTTATTATGTTATTACTATTATTTTGTTGTGGTTATTAGTATTATTGCAAAAATATATACTATAACTCCAATAATTGCAATAATAATGAAAACAATTCCCAATAATGAGGGTAATAATTGCAATAATGATGATAATGATGATGATAATGATGTTTAATGATGATAATGATGATGATAAACGATAATAATGATGATAATCATGATAATGATGATGATAATAACAGGAATTGTGTCCATATATAATATAAAAAAGGTATAAGAAAAACATTCCCAAAATTGGAAAAGCGGCAAAATCTAGCGAAATATAGCCTTTTGAGAGTATCTCCAAAATGACGTTTTTTCGATTTCTTTGGTGATTTCGGCAATTATTAGGGTAATAATGTAATAATTACCAGAATTGTATAATCAAACAATAATGATGATAAAAGTGAGAATAAAGAGAATTTTGATAACATTTGAATTTTTATTAAAATTATTATTATTTATTATATTATTTATTATTATTATTATTTTGATTATTATTATTATTATTATTATTATTATTATTATTATTATTATTATTACTATTATCTTAATTATTATTTATCTTGCAAAAAATCTATTATACTGTAATAATAACAATAATAATAATAAGATAAGTATAATAATAATAATGAAAGTGGTTATAATATTGTTATTGTTTATTATTGAAATTATTATCATTATTATATTTGATGGTAGTATAATTGCAAAATAATTATTATAACAGTAATAATTACAGTAATAACGATACTAATTAAGATAATGATATAAATTAATTATTATAAAATCGTTATTATTGTTATTATTATTTTTAAATTTACTATTATTATTGTTGTGGTTATTAGTATTATTGCAAAAATATATACTATAACTCCAATAATTGCAATAATAATGATAACAATTGCAATAATGAGGATAATAATTGCAATAATGATGATAATGATGATGATAATGATGATAATGATGATAATGATGATGATAACGATAATAATGATGATAATCATGATAATGATGATGAAATAACAGGAATTGTGTCCATATAAAATAAAAAAAAGGTATAAGAAAACATTCCCAAACTTCGAAAAAGCGGCAAAATCTAGCGAAATATAGCCTTTTGAGAGTATACTCCAAAATGACGTTTTTTCGTTTTCTTTGGTGATTTCGGCAATTATTAGGGTAATAATGATAATAATTACCAGAATGTATTAATCATAAAAATTATGATGATAAAAGTGAGAATAAAGAGAATTTTGATAACTTTTGAATATTATTAATAATAATATTATTATTATTATTATTTTATTATTATATTATTATTATTTATTATTTTTATTATTATTATTATTATTATTATTATATTACTTATTTATCTTAATTATTAGTTTTATTGCCAAAAATTATTTAACTGTAATAATAACAATAAAAATAATAAGCATAAGTATAAAAATAAATAATGCTAGGGTTATAAATTGTTATTCGTTTATTATGTTATTATTATCATTATTATTTTTTGGGACTGGTAGTATAATTCCCAAAAATAATTATTATAACAGTAATAATTACAGTAAAAACCCGATACAAATTTAAGATAATGATATAAATAATTTTAAAAAATCGTTATTATTGTTATTATTATTGTTATTACTATTTTTATGTTGTGGTTATTAGTATTATTGCAAAAATATATACTATAACTCCAAATAATTGCAATAATAATGATAACAATTGCAATAATGATGGAAAATAATTGCAATAATGATGATAATGATGATGATAATGATGAATAATGATGATAATGATGATGATAACGATAATAATGATGATAATCATGATAATGATGATGATAATAACGGGAATTGTGTCCATATATAATATAAAAAAGGTATAAGAAAAACATTCCCAAAAGTCGAAAAAGCGGCAAAATCTAGCGAAATATAGCCTTTTGAGAGTATACTCAAAGGGACGTTTTTCGATTTCTTGGTGATTTCGGCAATTATTAGGGTAATAATGATAATAATTCCCAGAATTGTATTAATCATAAAATAATGATGAAAAAAGTGAGAATAAAGGAATTTTTGATAACATTTGAATATTATTAAAATTATTTTTATTATTTATTTATTTTATTATTTTTATTTTATTATTATTTTTATTATTATTATTTATATTATTATTATTTATTATTACTATTATCTTAATTATTAGTTTTATTGCCAAAAAATCTTTTATACTGTAATAATAACAATAATAAAATAAGATAAGTATAATAAAATATGTGTGGTTATAATTTTTGTTATTGTTTATTATTGTTATTATTATCATTATTATTTTTTGGGACTGGTAGTATAATTGCAAAAATATATTTTTAAACAGTAATAATTACAGAAATTTAACGATACTAATAAGATAATGATATAAATAATTATTATAAAATCGTTTTTATTTTTATCTTTTTTGTTTTTACTATTATTATTGTTGTGGTGTTAGGATTTTTGCAAAAAATATACTAAAAACTCAAAAATTTGCAAAATAATGATAAAAATTGCAATAATGATTAATAATTGCAATAATGATGATAATGATGTTTGAATTTAATGTGATAATGATGTAATGATTAATTGATAACAAATAATGATGATTAATAACAGAATTGTGTCCATATATTATAAAAAAGTTATAAAAAAAACATTCCAAAACAAAAAAAGCGGCAAAATCTAGCAAATAAGCCTTTTGAGAGTTACTAAAAGACGTTTTTTTGATTTCTTTGGGTTTTTCGGCAATTATTTTAGGGTAATAATGATAAAAATTTCCCAGAATTTATTAATATAAAATAATGATATAAAGTGAGAATAAAGAGAATTTTGAAACTTTTTGAATATTTTAAATTATTATTAATTTTAATTTTATTTTTATTTATTATTTTTAAATTTTATTTTTTTAAATTATTATTATTATTATTATTTTATTACTATTATTTTTAATATTAGTATATTCCCAAAAAAATCTATTATACTGTAATAATAACAAAAATAATAAAATATAAGATAATAAAAATAATGCTAGTGGTTTATAGTTTTTGTTATTATGTTATTATTATCATTATTTTATTTGACTGGTAGTAAAATTGCAAAAATAATTATTAAACATAATAAATTACAGTAAAACGATACAAATTAAGATAATGATATAAATTTTATTAAAAAATCGTTTTTTTATTGTTATTATTTTTGTTATTACTATTATTATTTTGTGGTTATTAGTTTTTTTTGCAAAAAAATACTTAACCCCAATAATGCAATAATAATGATAAAAATTTGGGCAATAATATTAATAATTGCAATAATGATGATAATGATGATGATAATGTGATAAGGGAAAATAAATATAACGATAATAATATGATAATATGATAATGATAATAAATAACGGGAATTGTGTCCATATATAATAAAAAAAAGGATAAGAAAAACTTCCCCAAAAAGTCGAAAAAGGGAAAAATCTACCCCGAAATATAGCCTTTTGAGAGTTCCCCAAAAAGACGTTTTTTCGATTTCTTGGTGTTTTCGGCAATTATTAGGGTAATAATGTAAAAATTCCCAGAATTGTATTAATCATAAAATAAGGATAAAAGTGAGAATAAAAAATTTTTTGTAACTTTTAAAATATTATTAAAATTTTTATTTTTATTATTATTATTATTATTATTTTTATTTTATTATTATTATTATTATTATTATTATTATTTTTTTATTTTTTATTACTATTATCTTAATTTTTTATATATTCCCCAAAAAATCTATTATACTGTAATAATCAATAATAATAAAAGAAAAGTATAATAAAATAATGCTAGTGGTTATATTTTGTTAATTTTTATTTTGTTATTATTATCATTATTATTATTTGACTGGTAGATAATTGCAAAAAAATTTTTATAACAGTAATAAACGTAATAACGATACAATTTAAGATAATATATAAATATTTTAAAAATCTTTATTATTGTTTTATTATTGTTTTTACTATTATTTTTGTTTGGTTTAGTATTATTGCAAAAATTTACTATAACTCCAATAATTGCAAAAATTTAATGAAACAATTGCAAAATGATGAAATAAGCAATAATGATAAAATGATGATGTAATGATGATAATGAGAAAAATTTGATGATAACATAATAATGTGATAATAGATAATGATGAGATAATAACGGGGAATTGTGCCCCCATATAAAATTTAAAAAAAAGGTAAAAGAAAAACACCCCAAAATCAAAAAAAGGGCAAATCTAGCAAAATATAGCCTTTTGGAGTTACTAAAAGACGTTTTTTTTCTTTGGTGATTTCGGCAATTATTAGGGTAATAATGATAATAATTACCAGAATTGTATTAATCATAAAATAATGTGAAAAAGTGAAAAAAAAAATTTTTTGATAAATTTGAATATTTTTAAAATAATTATTATTTATTTATTATTAATTTATTATTATTTTATTTTATTATTTTTATTTTTTATTTTTATTTTATTATTAACTTTTATTTTAAATTATTAGATATTCCCCAAAAAATTTTTTAAAAATTGTAATAAAAACAATAATAAAAATAAGATAAGAAAATAAAAAAATGCTTGGTTTATAATTTTGTTTTTATATTATTTTGTTTATTTTTTCATTATTATTTTTGACTGGTTAAAAATTTGCAAAAAAATTATTTAACAAAATAATTACAGTAATACGATACAATTTAAGATAATTATAAAATATTATAAAAATCGTTATTTTTTATTTATTTTTTATTACTATTATTATTTTTGTGGTTAATTAGTTTATTGCAAAAAATATACTATACTAATAATTGAATAAAAATGATAAAATTGCAATAATGAGGGTTAAAAATTCCCCAATAATGATGAAATGATGATGATAATGATGATAAGATGATAATATGATGATACGAAATAATGATGATAATCTGATATGAGATGATAATAACAGGAATTGTTCCAAAATAAAATAAAAAAAAGGTATAAGAAAAACTTTCCCAAAAGTCAAAAAAAGGGAAAAATCTAGCAAAATATACCTTTTTGAGAGTTACTAAAAACTTTTTTTTCGATTTTTTGGTGATTCGGCAATTATTAGGTAAAAATATAATAATTCCCAGAATTGTTTAACATAAATAATGATGAAAAAAGTGAGAATAAAGAATTTTGTAACTTGAATATTATTAAAATTTTATTATTATATTTTTATTATTATTATTTTATTATTATTTTTTTTTAAATTATTATTATTATTTTATTATTTTTTATTTTATTACTATTATCAAATTTATTAGTAATTGCCAAAAATCTTTATACTGTAAAATAAAAATAAAAATAATAAGAAAAGTATAATTAATAATGCTAGTGGTTTAAATATTGTTTTTGTTTATTTTGTTTTTATTATCATTATTTTTATTTGGTATTGGTATATAATTGCAAAAATAATTATTAAAAACAGAAATAATTACAGTAAAAACGATACAAATTAAGATAATGATAAAATTATTTATAAAACGTTTTATTGTTATTATATTGTTATTCTATTTTATTGTTGGGGTTTTAGTATTATTCCCCAAAATATATACTATAACCCCAAAAAATTTTCAAAAAAAATTTATAAAAATTTGAATAATGATGTAATAATTCAATAATGATGATAATGATATGATAATGAGATAATATGTTTGATGATAACGATAATAATGATGTAATCAATAATGAGATGATAATAAAGGAAGGGGTGCCATATATATAAAAAAAGGTATAAAAAAACACCCCCAAAGTCGAAAAAGCGGCAAAATCTAGCGAAATATACCCTTTGAGAGTTATAAAAAGACGTTTTTGATTTTTTTGGTGATTTGGGAAATTATTGGGTAATAATGAAATAAATTCCCAAAATGTTTTAAATTAAAAAAATGATGATAAAAGTGAAAAAAAGGAATTTTATAACTTTAAAATTATTAAATTTTTTTTATTATTATTATTTTTATTATTATTATTATTTTTTTATTATTATTATTATTATTATTATTTATTATATTATTATTATTACTATATCTTAATTTTTGTATAATTCCCAAAAAAAATTTTTTAATCGTAATAATAACAATAATAATAATAAGATAAGTATAATAAAAAATAATGCTAGTGGTTAAAAATATTGTTATTGTTTATTATTGTTATATTTCATTTTTATTATTTGACTGGTAGTAAAATTTCAAAATAATTATTATAACGTAATTTTTACAGTAAAAACGATACTAATAAGAAAATGATATAAATATTATTATAAAATGGGTTTATTATTGTTTTTATTATTTTTTATTACTATTATTATTGTTGGGGTTTATTAGTATTATTCCCAAAAATATATACTATAACTCCAAAATAATTCTAATTTTAAACCCAATTGCAATAATGATGTAATAATTGCAAAAATGATGATAAGATGATGATAATGATGATAATATGATTATAACAAAATAATGATGTAATCATGTAATGATGATGTAATAACAGGAATTGTGTCCAATTATAAAAAAAGGTAAAAGAAAAAAAATTCCCCAAAAAGTCGAAAAAGGGGCAAAATCTAGGAAATTATTTTTTAGAGTTAAAAAACGTTTTTCGTTTTCTTTGGTGTTTTTGGCAATTTTTTAGGGTAATAATGAAATAAATTCCCAGAATTGTTTTAATCATAAAAATAATGATGATAAAAGTGAAAATAAAGAATTTGATAACATTTGAATATTATTAATTATATTTTTTTTATTATTATTATTTATATTATTTTATTATTTTATTATTATTTTATTATTTTTTTTTATTATTTATTATATTATTTTTTCTTAATTATAGTTCATTCCCCAAAAACTATTATCTGTAATAAAACAATAATAAATAAGTTAAAGTTTTAATAATAAATGCTAGTGGTTAAAATATTGTTATGTTTAATTTTATTATTATCTTATTATTATTTGACTGGTAGTAAATTGCAAAAAAATTATTTAACAGTAAAATTACAGTAATAACGTATAATTAAGAAAATAAATATAAAATTTTTTAAAAAAAATCGTTATTATTGTTATTATTTTGTATTATATTATTTTGTTGGTGGTTATTAGTATTATTGCAAAAATTATATAAAACTCCAATAATTGCAATAAAAATGATACCCTTTGCAATAATTTTTATAATAATTGCAATATGTGAAATGAGATGAAAATGATGATAAGATGATAATGATGAGAAACGATAATAATGATGATAACATGATAATGATGATATAAAAACAGGAATTGTGCCAAATATAATAAAAAAAAGGATAAAAAAAAACACCCCCAAGTCGAAAAAGCGGCAAATCTAGGAAATTAGCCTTTTGAGGGGTTACTAAAAAGACGTTTTTTTCGTTTTCTTTGGAATTTCGGCAATTATTGGGTAAAAATGATAAATTACCAGAATTGTTTTAATCATAAAATAATGATGATAAAAGTGAGAATAAAGAAAATTTTTGTAACTTTTGAAATTATTAAAATATTATTATTAAATTTATTATTATTATTATTATTTTATTATTATTTTTTATTATTAATTTTTTTATTATTATTTTTTATATTTTAATTTTAAATTTTAGTATATGCCAAAAAATTATTATACTGAAAAAAAAATAATTATAATAAATAAGATAATAAAATAATCCCCTAGGTATAATATTGTTATTAGTTTATTATTGTTATTATTATATTTTATTATTTGTATGTAGTAAAAATTGCAAAAAATAATTTTTTGAAACAGTAATAATTACAGTAAAACGTACTAAAAGAAAGAAAAAATAATTATTAAAAATCTTTATATTGTTATTATTTTTGTTATTACTTTTTATTATTGTTTGGTTTTTAGTTTTATTGAAAAATAATACTATAACCCCATAATGCAAAATAATGATAAAAATTGCAAAAATGATAATAATTGCAATAATGATGAAATGATAATGATAATGATGAAAATGAGATTTTGGATAAAATTAAGAAATAAATGTTTGATGGATAAAACAGGAATTGTGTCCATATATAATAAAAAAAGGATAAGAAAAACTTTCCCCAAAAAGCAAAAAAGCGGCAAAATCTGGGAAAAATATAGTTTTTGAGGTTCCCCAAAAAGAATTTTTTTCGATTCTTTGGTGTTTTCGGCAATTATTAGGGAAATAAGATAATAATTACCGAATTGTATTAAACATAAAAAAATGTGATAAAAGGGAATAAAGAGAATTTTGATAACATTTGAATAATAAATTTATTATTATTATATTATTATTAATTATTATTTATTATTATTATTATTATATTTTTATTTTATTATTATTATTATTTTAAACATTATCTTAATTATTATTATGGCCAAAAATTATTATTGTATAATAACAATAATAAAAATAAGAAATATAAAAATAATAATGCTAGGGGTTTATAATATTGTTTTTGTTTTTATTTTTATTATTATCATTATTATTATTTGCGGGTGTATAATTGCAAAAAAAATTATTATAACAGTAAAAATTTACAGTAATAACGATAAAATTTAAGATAATGATATAAAAAAATTATTATAAAATCGTTATTTTTGTTTTATTTTTGTTATTACTATTTTTATTGTTGTGGTTATTATATTATTGCAAAAATATATACTATAACTCCAAAAATTGCAATAATAATGATAACAATTGCAATAATGAGGGTAATAATTGCAATAATGATGATAATGATGATGATAATGATGATAATGATGATAATGATGATGATAACGATAATAATGATGAAAAATCATGATAATGATGATGATTAATAACGGGAAATTTGTGTCATATATAATATAAAAAGGTTATAAGAAAAACATTCCCAAAAGTCGAAAAGCGGCAAAATCTAGCGAAATATAGCCTTTTGAGAGTATACTCCAAAATGACGTTTTTTCGATTCTTTGTGATTTCGGCAATTATTAGGGTAATAATGATAATAATTACCAGAATTGTATTAATCATAAAAAATGATGATAAAAGTGAGAATAAAGAGAAATTTTGATAACATTTGAATATTATTAAATTTTTATTATCATTATTATTATTTTTATTATTATATTATTATTATTATTATTATTATTATTATTATTATTATTATTATTATTTTTATTATTATTATTTACTATTATCTTAATTATTAGTTTATTGCCAAAAAATCTATTAAACTGTAATAATAACAATAATAATAATAAGATAAGTATAAAAATAATAATGCTAGTGGTTATAATATTGTTATTGGGTTTTTTTATTGTTATTTTTATCATTATTATTATTTGACTGGTAGTATAATTGCCAAAAGATAATTATTATAACAGTAATAATTACAGTAATAACGATACTAATTAAGATAATGATATAAATAATATTATAAAATCGTTATTTTTGTTATTTTTATTGTTATTACTATTATTATTGTTGTGGTTATTAGTATTATTGCAAAAATATATACTATAACTCCAATAATTGCAATAATAATGATAACAATTGCAATAATGATGGTAATAATTGCAATAATGATGATAATGATGATGATAATGATGATAATGATGATAATGATGAGTAACGATAAAAGATGATAATCATGATAATGATGATGATAATAACAGGAATTGTGTCCATATATAATAATAAAAAAGGTATAAGAAAAACATTCCCAAAAGTCGAAAAAGCGGCAAAATCTAGCGAAATATAGCCTTTTGAGAGTATACTCCAAAATGACGTTTTTCCGATTTCTTTGGTGATTTCGGCAATTATTAGGGTAATAATGATAATAATTACCAGAATTGTATTAATCAAAAATAATGATGATAAAAGTGAGAATAAAGAGAATTTTGATAACATGGAAATTATTAAATATTATTTTATATTATTATTATTATTATATTATTATTATTATTTATTATTATTATTATTTTTATTTTTATTATTCTTTTATTTTTTATTACTATTATCTTAATTATTAGTATTATTGCCAAAAAATCTATTATAACTGTAATAATAACAATAATATAATAAGATAAGTATAATAATAATAATGCTAGTGGTTTAATATTGTTATGTTTATTATTGTTATTTTTATCATTATTATTATTTGGACTGGTAGTATAATTGCAAAGTTAATTATTATAACAGTAATAATTACAGTAATAACGATACTAATTAAGATAAGATATAAATAATTATTATAAAATCGTTATTATTGTTTTTATTATTGTTATTACTATTATTATTGTTGTGGTTATTAGTATTATTGCAAAAAAATATATACTAAAAACTCCAATAATTGCAATAATAATGATAACAATTGCAATAATGATGGTAATAATTGCAATAATGAGATAAGATGATGAAAATGATGATAATGATGATAATGATGATGATAACGTATAATAATGATGATAATCATGATAATGATGATGATAATAACAGGAATTGTGTCCATATATAATATAAAAAAGGTATAAGAAAAAACATTCCCAAAAGTCGAAAAAAGCGGCAAAATCTAGCGAAATATAGCCTTTTGAGAGTATACTCCAAAAGCCCGTTTTTCGATTTTTTTTGGTGATTTCGGAAATTTATTAGGGTAATAATGATAAAAATTACCAGAATTGTAATTAATCATAAAATAATGATGATAAAAGTGAGAATAAAGAGAATTTTGATAACTTTTGAATATTATTAAATTTTTATTATCTATTATTTTTATTATTTTATTAATTATTTATTATTTTTATTATTTATTATTATTATCATTATTATTATTATTTACTTAAATTATTAATGTTATTGCCAAAAAATCTATTATAACTGTAATAATAACAATAATAATAATAAGATAAGTATAATAATAATAATGCTAGTGGTTAAAATATGTTATTCGTTTTATTATTGTTATTATTATAAATTATTATTATTTGGACTGGTAGTAAATTGCAAAGTAATTTTTTATAACCAGTAATAATACAGTAATAACGATACTAATTAAGATAATGATATAAATAATTATTATAAAATCGTTATTATTGTTATTATTATTGTTATTACTATTATTATTGTTGTGGTTATTAGTATTATTGCAAAAATATATACTATAACTCCATAATTGCAATAATAATGTAAACAATTGCAATAATGATGGTAATAAAATTGCAATTAAAAAATGATGATAATAGAATGATATGATAATGATGATAATGATGATGAAACCGATAATAATGATGAAATCATGATAATGATGATGATAAAACAGGAAATTTTTTGGTCCATATATAATATAAAAAAGGTATAAGAAAAAACATTCCAAAAGTCAAAAAAAGCGGAAAATCTAGCGAAAATATAGCCTTTTGAGAGTATACTCAAAATGACGTTTTTTCGATTTCTTTGTGATTCGCAATTATTAGGTTAATAATGATAATAATTACAAGAATTGTATTAATTTTTAAAAATAATGATGATAAAATTTGAGAATAAAGAGAATTTTGATAACATTTGAATATTATTATATTATTATTATATTTATTATTATTATTATTTATTAATTATTATTATTATTATTATTATTATTATTATTATTATATTATTATTATTATTTATTATTATTTTTATTATTTATTATTGCAAAAAAATTATTAACCGTAATAATAAAAAATAATAATAATAAGATAGGTATAATAATAATAATGCTAGGGTTATAAATTGTTATTCGTATTATATTGTTTTTATATCATTATTATATTGATGAAATTTGCAAAGATAATTATTAAACAGTAATAATTAATTTAATAACGATACTAATAAGATAATGATATAAAAATATTATAAAACGTTTATTGTTATTAGATTTTATTACATTATTATTGTTGGGGTTATTAGTATTATTGCAAAATATATACTTAACTCCAAAAAATTTGAATAAAATGATAACAAATTGCAATAATGAGGGTAATAATTGGAATAATGATGATAATGATGATAATGATGATATAAGTGATAATGATGATGATAACGATAATAATGATGATAATCATGAAAATTTGTTTGATGTTTAATACGGAATTTGTGTCCATATATAATATAAAAAAGGTTTTAAGAAAAACATTCCAAAAGTCGAAAAAGGGCAAATTAGCGAAATATAGCCTTTAGAGTATTAAAATCCAAAAGGGACGTTTTTTCGATTTTTTTGGGTTTGATTTCGCAATTATTAGGGTAATAATGAAATAATTACCAGAATTGTATTAATCATAACAATAATGATGAAAAAAGGAAATAAAGAGAATTTTGATAACCATTTGAATTTATTAATATATATTATTATATTATTATTATTATATTATATATTATTATTATATATATTATTATTATTATTATTATTATTATTATTTTATTATTTTAAAATTATCTTAATTATTAGTATTAGAAAAAAAATTTTTTAAAAGTTTTGTTTTAAAAAAAAAAATAAAAAAAAATAAAGTAAAAAAAATAAATTGTTGGTTATAAATTTGTTTTGTTTTTTATTGTTATATTACATATTATTATTTGATTAATAATTAAAATAATTTATAAAGTAATAAAAGAATAACATATAATTAAATAATGATATAAATAATTATTATAAATTTTATAATTTTATTATTTTTTTATATTTTATTTTTTTTTTAGTTTTATTGAAAAAAAATATATATTAATAAAAAACAATAATAATAAAACAAAAAATAAAAAAAATGGGGAATAATTGAAATAATGATATAATGATGTGAAAAATGAGATAATATATAAGATTGTTAACGATAAATAATGATATAATATGATAATGATATGATAAAAAACAATTTTTTGTGTAATATATAAATAAAAAAATATAAGAAAAAAAAACATTCCCAAAAGTGAAAAAGGGCAAAATCAGGAAATTAATAGGTTTGAGATATCCCCCAAAAATGAGTTTTTTTTCTTTGGTGATTTCGGAATTTTGGGGTAATAAATAAAAAAGTTGAAACATAAAAAAGTGAAAAAGGGAAAAAAAAATTTTAAATTAAAAAATTTAATTTTTATTTTTTATTATTAATTTTTTTTAAAATTTTTATTATTATTATTATTTTTTAAAATTTATTTTTAAATTATATTAATTATTATTATTATTATATTATTATTATTATTTATATTAAATTATTATTATTATTTTATTATTTAATATTATCTAATTTTTTGTATTATTGCCAAAAATTTTTATAACAAAAAAAACAATAATAATTAAGATAATAAAAATAAAAAAAGCTATTTTTATAATATTTTTTCGTTTTATTATTTTTATTTTTAAATTTATTATTTGGGTTTAGTATAATTGCAAAATAAAATAAATAAAAATTCATAATAAGATACAATTAATAAGATAAAAATAATTATTATAAAAGTTTTTTATTGTTATTATTATTGTTATTATATTATTATTGTTGTGTATAGATTTTTTGCCAAAAATATAACTATAACTCCAAAAAATTGAAAAAAGATAACAATTCAAAAATGAGGAAATAATTCAATAATGATGTAATGATTTTGAAAATGATAATATGTAAGAGATGAAACATAAAATATGAAATCATGATTGATGAATGATATAACAGGGAATGTTTTCCATATATAATATAAAAAAGGTTAAAAAGAAAAACATCCCAAAAAAGTAAAAAAAACGGCAAAATCAGCGAAAATACCCTTTGAGGTTACCCAAAATGACTTTTTTTCGTTTTTTTTGGGATTTGGCAATTTTAGGGTAATAATGATAAAAATTCCCAGAATTGTATTAATCATAAAATAATGTGATAAATGAGAAAAAGAGTTTTTTGATAACATTTGAAATTATTAAATTTTTTTTTTTTTTATTTTTATATTTTATTAAATTTTTATTTTTTTAATTATTTTTTTATTATTAAATTATTATTTTTATTATTTTTATTTTTTATTACTATTATTTAAATTTATTAGTATTTTTGAAAAAAAATCATTAAAACTGTAATAAAAAAAATATAATAAGAAAAGATAATAATAATAATGCTAGGGGTTATAATATTTTTATTGTTTTATTTTTGTTTATTACATTATTTTTTTTGGGAGGGTAGTATAATGAAAATAATTTATAACGTAATAATTACGAAATAACGATACTAATTAAGATAAGAATAAAAAATTTATTTAAAATCTTTATTATGTTATTATTATTGTTATTACTATTTTTATTGTTGGGTTTAATTTTTTTTGAAAAATATATACTATAACTCCAAAAAGGCAATAATAAGATAACAATTGAATAATGAGGTAATAATTGCAAAATGATGATAATGATGATGATAATGATGTAATGATGATAATGATGATAAACGATAATAATGATGAAATCATGATAATGATGATGATAAAAAAGGGAATTGTGTCCATATATAAATAAAAAAAAAGGTATAAGAAAAACTTTCCAAAAAAGGAAAAAGCGAAAAATTTTAGGAAATATACCCTTTTGAGAGATACCCAAAAGACGTTTTTTCGTTTTTTGGGATTTCGGCAATTTTAGGGTAATAAGATAAAAATACCAGAATTGTTTTAATCTAAAAATAATGATGAAAAAAGTGAGAATAAAGAGAATTTTGAAACATTTGAATATTTTTAAATTTTATTAATCAAAAATTTTTAAATTTATTATTTTTATTATTATTATTATTATTATTATTATTAATTATATTACTTAATTTTAGTTTTCCCAAAAAAAATCTTTTAAAAACTGTAATAATAACAATAAAAATAATAAGATAAGATAAAAATAAAAATGCTTGGTTTATAATATTGTTTTTGTTTTATTATTTTTATTTTTATTTATTATTATTTGGCGGGTAGTATAATTGCAAAATAATTATTTAACAGTAATAATTACGTAATAACGATACTAATTAAGAAATGATATAAATAAATTATAAAATCTTTTTATTTTTGTTATTTTTATTGTTTTTACTATTTATTTTTGTTGTTTTTTAGTATATGAAAAAAATTTAATACTTAACCCAATAATTGCAAAAAATAATGATAACAATTGCAATAATGAGGGTAAAAATTGCAATAATGAGAAAATATGATGATAATGATGAAAATTTTGATGATAAGATAATAAGAAATAATATTAATAGATAATGATGATGATAATAACGGAATTGTGTCCATATAAAATAAAAAAAGGTATAAAAAAAAATTCCCCAAAAGGGAAAAAAAACGGCAAAACTAGCGAAATAGCCTTTTGAGAGTATACTCCAAATGACTTTTTTTCGATTTCTTTGGTGTTTTTCGGCTTATTGGGGAAAATAATGATAATAATTACCAAAATTTTGTTTAATCATAAAATAATGATGATAAAAGTGAGAATAAAGAAAATTTTTGAAACATTTAAATATTTTAAATTATTTTTTTATATTATTATTATTTATTTTTATTTTTTATTTTTTTTTAAATATTATTTTATTATTATTTTTATATTATTATTTTATTACATTTTTTAAATTTATTGGGTATTATTGCCAAAAAATCTATAAAACTGTAATAATAACAAATAATAATAAGATAAGAAATAATAAAAAATGCTAGGGTTATAATATTTTTTTTTTTTTATTATTGTTATTATTATCTT
Source organism: Penaeus monodon (assembly GCF_015228065.2). NCBI lineage: Eukaryota > Metazoa > Arthropoda > Malacostraca > Decapoda > Penaeidae > Penaeus > Penaeus monodon. The sequence continues at coordinate 28,181 of NW_023662161.1, read as the reverse complement.
TATATTTTTTGGGTAGTATAATTCAAAAAATAAAATAACGTAATAATTACAGTAATAACGAAAATAATTAAGATAATGATATAAATAATATTAAAAATCGTTATTTTGGGTTTATTATTGTTATTACTTTTTATTTGTTGGGTTATTAGTATTATTGAAAAAATATACTATAACCCAAAAAATTGCAATAATAGATAAAAATGAAATAAGAGGGTAATAATTGCAAAAAGATGAATATGATGATAAATGATGATAATGAGTTGATGGAAAACGAAAAATGATGAAATAGAAAAATGATGTGATAATAACGGGAATTGTGCCCATATTAAATAAAAAAGGTATAAGAAAAAACATTCCCAAAAGCGAAAAGCGGCAAAAATCTAGCGAAAATACCCTTTTTGAGAGTAACCCCAAAATGACTTTTTTTCATTTTTTTGGTGATTTGGCAATTATTAGGGTAATAATGATAAAATTACCAGAATTGTTTTAATAAAAAATAATGATTAAAAGTGAGAATAAAGAGAATTTTGATAACATTTGAATATTTTTAAAAATTTATTTTTAAATTTTTTTTTATATTATTTTATTATTATTTTTATTATTATTTTTTAATTTTTTATTATTTTTATTATTATTATTATTTTTTTTATTTACTTAATTATTAGTTTTATTGCAAAAAATCTTTTTATCTGAGTAATAACAATAATAATAATAAGAAAAGTATAATAAAAATAATGCTAGTGGTTATAATTTGTTATTGTTTTTTATTTTTATTATTATAATTTATTTTTGAATGGTAGATAACAAAAAAATTTATTAAAAACAGTAAAAATTTACAGTAATAACGATACTAATTAAGATAATGATATAAAAAATTATTAAAAAATCGTTTTATGTTATTATTATTGTTATTTCTATTATTATTGTTGTGGTTTTTAGTTTTGTTGCAAAAATATATCTATAAACTCCAATAATGCAAAATAATGATAACAATTCAAAAATTTTTGTTTAATAATTGCATAATGATGATAATGATGATGATAATGATGTTTAATGTGAAAATGATGATATAACGAAAAAATGAGATAATCATGATAATGATAGATAAAAACAGGAATTGTTTCCTAATTAAAAAAAAAAGGATAAAAAAAACTTCCCAAAAGTCGAAAAAGCGGCAAAATCTAGCGAAATATAGCCTTTTGAGAGTATACTCCAAAATGAGTTTTTCGATTCTTTGTGATTTCGGCAATTATTAGGTAATAATGATAATAATTACCAGAATTTATTAATCTAAACTAATGATGATAAAAGTGAGAATAAAGAGAATTTTGATAACATTTGAATATTATTAAATATTATTATTATTATTATATATTATTATTATTATTATTTATTATTATATATTATTATTATTATTATTATATATTATTATTACTTTTATCTTAATTATTAGTATTATTGCCAAAAAATTATTATAACTGTAATAATAACAATAATAATAATAATATAAGTATATATAATAATAATGCTATGTTATAATATTGTTATTATATTATTATTGTTATTATATCATTATATTATTTGTACTGGTAGTATAATTGCAAAAAAAATAAAATTATTTTATAAAACAGTAATTTAATTACATAATTAAAAACGCTACTAATTTAAGGGTTATATATAAAAATATTTATTATTAAAAATCGGTTATTATGTTATTTATTATTGTTTATTACTATTATTTATGGTTGTGGTTATTTAAGATTATTGCAAAAAACAAAAAATCACTATCATAACTCCAATAATTTTGAAATAAAATAATGATAAAACAATTGCAAATAATGATGATAAATAAATTGCACAATAAAATTGAGTGATAAAATTTCTGGGATTGAATGATTAATGATGGGGGGATACTGATGGATTAAATGAAGGGATGGTAAACGATTAAAATATGATTGATTAAAATCATGAATAATTGATGGATTTGATAAATAACACGGAAAAATTGTGGGGTTCCCATATAAATAAAAAAAAAAAAAATGGTTCTTAAGAAAAAAGGCATCCCAAAGTCGAAAAAAAAGCGGGCAAAAAAATTTTCTAAGCGAAAATTAAAAAAAAAAACCTTTGAGAGTTTATTAAACTCCAAAAAAAACAAATGACGTTTTTTCGATTTTCTTTGGTGAATTTCGGCAATTATTTTCGGTAAATTTAATGAATTAATAAATTACAGAAAAATGTTATTAATTCAAAAAAAAAAAAACAATTTAATGATGATAAAAAAAAGTGGAGAATAAGAGAATTTGATTAACATTGAATATATTAAAAAATTATTATTTTTATATTATTATTATTTAACTCATTATATATTTCGATTTTATTATTTAATTTAATTACAATATCTTTAATATTAGTATCATTTGCCAAAAAATCTTATTATATCCCTGTTAATAATTAACAAAAATTAATTATAATAAGGTATAAAGTAATTAATAATAAATAAATTTTGGCTTAGTGGTATAATATTTGTATTAGTATGCTATTTATTGTTAATTATTATCCATTTTATTATTAATTTGTTTAACTGGTTTAGTATAAAAACAAAAAAAAAAAAAAAAAATTGCCAAAAAAAAAAATAATTATTATAACAAGTAAATAATTACCCAAGTTTAATCAAAACGATTACTAAATTAAGGGATTAAATGGATTATAAAAATAATTATATTTAACAAATTCGTTTTTATTATGTTATTAGTATGGTTAATACTAATTATATTGTGTTGGGTTTATAGGATGATTGCCAAAAAAAAAAAGATATTACTATAAACTCCAATAATTGCAATAAATTAAAGGACAAACAAAATGCAAAAATAATGAATAACATTGCAATTTAATTGATGGATAATGGGATGATGATATTGCTGATGAATGGATTGATTAAAAGAAAATTGAAATGGATAAAAAAAAACGGAATAAATAAAATGGATGATAAAACTAATTGATTAAAATTCATGATGCTAATAAAAAAGGGATTTGTGTCACCAACCTCCTAATATAATTATAAAAAAAGGTATAGAAATAAAAAAAAAAAAAAAACATTTCCCAAATCGGGGGAAAAAAAAAAAAAAAAGCGGGCAAAACAAATTTTCTAAGCGAAATATTAAGCCTTTTTGGGAGAGTATATCTCAAAAAATGACTTTTTTTCCGATTTCTTGGTTGATTCGGGCAAAATTAATTAGGGTAATTAATTGCATTAAAAATTTACCAGGGGGGAAAAATTGTTATAATCATAAACAAAAAACAATTGAAATGATGATAAAAAGTTGAGGGGAAAAAATAAAAGAGGAAATTTTTTGAATAACATTTTGAATATTAATTAAAAAAAAAATTATGTATTTTATTATTTATTTATTTATTAATTTTAAGTTTAGTTATTATTATTATTTAATTATTATTATTATTATTATTTTAAATTATTATTATTACTATAATCCTTTAATTAATTAGTATTCATTTTGCCCAAAAAAAAATTTTCTATTTTATTATCCTGTAATAATAAAAATTAATAATAAATAAAAGCTTATAAGTATAAAATAAATTAATAATTGCTAGTGGGTATAATTTATTAGTTAATTAGTATTATTAATTGCCTTAATTTATTAATCATTATTTATAAAAATTTTGCTACTGGTTAGTTATAATTTGCAAAAAAAACAATCATTATATAAAACAAAACAGGTAATAATTACAGTTAAATTAACGGATAACTAAAATTAAAGAATAATGATCTAAAAATAAATTAAATATAAAAAATCGTGAATTTAATTGTTAATTATTATTTGTTTATACTAAGTTAATTTATTGGTGGTTGGCTTTAAATTAGTAAATTATTGCAAAAAAAAAAAATTAATTTACTATAAAACTCCAAATATGCAAAATAATAATTGAAACAAATTGCCAAATATGATGATAATTAACATTGCATAATGTATGATAAAAATGGGATGATGATTTAAATGATTGGAATATGTGATAATTGATGGATGAATAAAAAAAAACCGGGATAAAAATAATGGATGATACATCATGAATAATGATGATATAAAATAACAGGAAATTGGTGTCATATATAAATATAAAAAAAAAAAAAAAGGTTATTTAAAGGAAAAACAAAAAAAAAAAACAAAAAACATTCCCAAAAAAAAAGGTCGGAAAAAGCGGCAAAAAATCTAGCGAAAAAAATTATTAGCCTTTGAGGGGGAGTTTATACTCCAAAAAAAAGGGACGGTTTTTTCGGATTTTTCCTTGGTGATTTTCGGCCAATTTATTAGGGTAATAAAATATTGATTTAAATAAATACCAAGGGGGGAATTGTATAAATCAATTAAAACAAAAATGATTGATAAAAAAGTGAGGGGGAAAATAAGAGGAATTTGAATAAAAAACATTGAATATTATTAAAAAAATTATTATTTAATTATTATTATTATTATTTAATTTTTATTTATATATTTTATTATATTATTATTATTATTTATTATTAATTATTATTATTATTATTAATTACTATTATCCTTTAATATTTCAGTTAATCATTTGCAAAAAAAAAATCTTTATTATAATCTTGGTTAATAATAAAAACAATAATAAATAATAAGTATAAAAGTATAATAAAATAAATGATAAATGCTAGGGTGGTTATTTAATTATTGTTAATTTAGTATTATTATTGTTATTATTTTTATCATTATTATGATTTGTTACCTGGTAGTATACTTGCAAAAAATCCATTTATTATAAACAGTAATAATGTACAGTAAATAAAAAAAAAAAAACGATTATAATTACAGATAAATGGAATTAAAATAAATTACTATAAAAAAATCGTTAATAATTGTTATTATTAATTTTGTTATACATTATTATTGTTGGGTCTTAAGTTATTATTGCAAAAAAAAAAAAATTATATACTTATAACTCCCCAATTTAAATTGACAATAATAATGGATAAAAAAAACAAAATTGCCCAATAATGAGGATTAAATAAAAAATTGCAATACATTGATGATAACAGGATTTGGATGGATAAATGATGATTAATGATGGAATAATGATGATAAAAAATTTGATGATTGTTGATAAAAACGATAATAATGGATTTGATAAATCATTGGATTATTGGATTGATTGATAATAAAAAGGACAATTGGTGTTTCCATATATTTAATTATAAAAAAAGGTATAAGAAAAAAAAACATTCCCAAAAAAAAAAAAAAAGTCGAAAAAAAAAAAGAAAAAAAAGCGGCAAAAAAAAAAAATCTAGCGAAAAAAATATAGGGCCTTTTGGGAGGAAGTATTACTCCAAAAAAATGGTGGGGAAACGTTTTTCGATTCCCCTTTTGGTTGATTTGGGCAAAAGTATTAAGGGTAAAATAATGAATAATTCAAATTAACCAGGAATTGTTATAATCATTAAAAAAAACAATAAATTGATGATAAAAGTGAAAAAAATAAAGAGGAATTTGATAAAACCATTTGAATATTATTTAAAAAAAAAATTATTTATTATAATTTATTATTATTATTATTAATTAATTATTATTATTATGATAACTTATTAATTAATAGCTTATTTATTATTTTTATTTATTAAATTAGTTATTAAATTATTATAATTAATTAAATATTAATCTTAAAAATTATAAGTATCATTGGGCCCAAAAAAAAATCTATTAATAAAATCCTGTAATGATAAAAAAAACCAATAAATAAATTAAATTAAGTATAAGTATAAATTAAACTTTAAATGCTCGTGGTTATAATATTGTATTAGTTTATTTATCATTGTTTTAATTATTATTTCCTATTATTAATTTGGTACTGGTTAGTTAATAATGCAAAAAAAATTAATTATTAAATAAAAACAGTAAATAACATTTTTACAGTAATAAACGGATTTACTAAAATTAAAGATAAATTGATATAAAAAATAAATATATAAAAAAAAAATTTCGGTTTATTATTGTATTATTATTGTTATTACTATTATTATTGTTGTGGTTGAATTAGAATTAATTGCAAAAAAAATAATACTATAAAAAAACTCCATAAAATTGCAAATTAAAAAGATAAAAAAACAAAATTTGCAATAAATGATGATAAAATAATTGCAAATAAAATGATGATAAATGATGATGATTAATGATTGATAAATGATGGATAATGATGATGGGATAAAAACGATAATTTTCATGATAGATTAAGCATGGATTAATGCTTGGATGATTTTAAAATAAAAAAAAAGGAAATGATGTTACCATATTATAAAATATAAAAAAAAACAAAGGTTATAAGAAAAAAAAAACCAATCCCAAAAGGTCGAAAAAAAAAAGCGGGCCCCAAAATTCTAGCGAAATTATAGCCTTTTGAGAGTATTAACCTCAAAATGGGGACGTTTTTTTTTTCGATTGCCTTGGTGAATTTTTCGGCAATATAGGGTTAATAAAATGATAATAAAATTACCCAGGAAATTGTATTTAACAATCATAACCCCAATACAATGAGATAAAAAAAGTGAGAATAAGAGAATTTTGATAAAAAACAAATTTTGAAAAATTATTAAAAAAATATTTTATTTTATTATTATTATTATTATTATTTAATTATTTATTATTTATTATTTTTATTATTATTATTTTATTAATTATATTATTAAATTTTAGTTATATTACTATTATCTTAATTATTTTAGTATCATTGCCAAAAAAAAAACTATTAATCTGTAAAAATAAAACCAAAAATAATTAACTAAAGGTATAAAAGTATAATTAATACATTTAATGGGCTAGTGGGTTATAATATTGTTTATTTAGTTATTTAATCCATTTGTATTTTATAATTATTTATTATTTTGTACTGGTAAGTATTAATTTGCCCAAAAAAAACTAAAATTATTTATTAAAAACAGTAATTAATTTACCAGCTTTTAATAAAACGATACTAATTAAGAATTTTAATTTGATTATAAAAAAAAATAAATTATATCAAAAAAAAAATATCGTTTATTATGAGTGTTTATTATTATTGTTTATTACGATTTATTTAATTGGTTGGGGTTATTAGTTTTTATTAATTGCAAAAAAAAAAAATATATTTTAAAACTATAAAACTCAAATAATTGCAATTAATAATGGATTAAAATAACAAAAAAAAAAAAAACAAAATTGCAATAATGATTTGATTAATAATTGAAATAAGATGGATTAGATGGGATTGATAAATGATGATTAAATGATGATAATGATGATTGATAAAAACGAAATAATGATGTGATTACTTTTATTTTGATTAAAATGATGATGATAAATAAACCGGGGGGAATTATGTCCATAATATAATATAAAAAAAAAAAGGTATAAAGAAAAAAAAAAAACCATTTCCAAAAAGTCGGCAAAAAAGCCGCAAAAATCTTAAGGGCGAAAATTATAAGGCCCTTTTGAAGAGTTTTACTCAAAAAATGACGGTTTTTCAGAAATTCTTTGGTTTGGGATTTCCGGGCCAATTTATTGATTAGGGGTAAAATAATGAATAATAATTTACAGAAATTGATTAATTTTCATAAACAATAATGATGATAAAAGTTGAGAAATAAAAGGAGAATTTTGATAAAAACATTTGGGGGAAACATAATTATTAAAAATTTATTATTTTATTAATTATTAAATTTATTATTATTATTTTATTTATTATTTTATAATTTATTATTATTAATTTATTTATTATTAATTTAATTATTATGTAATCGATCATTTTTTTAATATTAAATTATTTACTATTAAATTTCTGTAAATATTAGTTTATCATTGCCAAAAAATCTATTATATCTGTTAAATTTAAATAAAACAATAATAAATAAAATTAAAAGGTATAAAAAGTATAAAATAATATTAAATGCTAGTGGTTATTAATATTGTAGTAAGTTATTATTTTATTGTTATTATTATCATATTATTAAATTTGTAAATGGTAGTAAATTGCCAAAAAACATAAAATAATCTATAAACAGTCAATAATTACAGTAATAACGATTTTACTAAATTAAAAAGATAAATGATATAAAAATTTATTTCTTATTAAAATAATTAAAAATCGTTATTTTATGGTTCCGCCTGCCATGATCTCATTATTGTTTATTACATTGGATTATTGTTTGTTGGTAATTAAGGATTTAATGCAAAAAAAAAAAAAAAAAATACTCTTTTAACTATAACTCCAAAAATAATTTGCCAATAATAAAATGATTAAAAAAAAAAAAAAAAACAAAATTGCAATTTAATGATGGATAAATAATTTGCCAAATTTTTAATTTGATATTAAATTGGGATGATGATAAGGGGATGGATAATTGATGATTTGATAAACGAATAATAATAATGATTATCGTGATAAATGATGATGATAATAACCCAGGAATTGTGTCCCCCATGAATATAATATAAAAAAAGGGTATTCAGAAAAAAACATTTCCGTAAAAGTCGAAAAAAAAAAGGCGGCAAAATTCTAAGGGCGAAATTAGCCTTTTTGAGATTACTCCACAAAATGGACGTTTTTTCGGATTTTCTTGGTGATTTCGGCGCCCAAAATTTTATTAGAGGTAAATAATGATTAATTATTAACAAAGAATTGTTATTAAAATCATAAAAAAAAAACAATTAATGATGGAGAAAAAGTGGAGGGAAAATAAGAGAATTTTGATAACATTTGGAAATATTATTTTAAAAATTTATTAATTATTAATTATTATTTATTAAAATTATTATTATTTATTATTATGCTAATTATTATTATTATTAATTAATTTAGGATTTTCATTATTTATTTAATTATTACTAATTTATCGTAAAAATATTAAGTACTCCATTTGCCAAAAAAAAAAAAATATATTTAATCCTGGAATAAATAACCCAATAAACACATTAATAAGTATTAAAAGTAAAAACTAAATAATAACTGTGTTAGTGGGTTTTTATAAAATATGTTATTTAGTTATTATTTATGTGGTTAGTATTAAATCATTTATAATTTTATTTTTTTAAACTGGTAGTATATTTGCAAAAAAAATAATTAATTAATAACCCAGGTTTAAATTAATACCCAGTAATAACCGATAAAATTTAAGATAATGGATAATAAAATTAAATTATTATAAAAAAAATCGGTTTATATGTGTTATTATTTATTGTTAATCACTTATTATATTGTTGGTGCGTTATTAGTTATTATTTGCAAAAAAAAAAAAAAAAATTATTTACTATTAAACAAACCTTCCAATGGCTAAATTGGCAATAATAATGAAAAAACAAAAATTTGCCAAATAAATGATGATTCAAATAAATGACAATGAAATGGGATTGATTAAGATGATTGATAAAATTTGGATGATAAATTGATTGGGAATAAATGAATGATTTGAGAAAACGATAAAAAAATGATAAAATAATCATGATTAATTGGCTGATGGGGGGATATAAATAACCAGGAAATGTGGTCCCATTATATAAGATAAAAAAAAAAGGGTTTTTTATAAGAAAAAAAAACATTCCAAAAAAGTCGGAAAAAAAAGCGGGCCAAAACAACATCTAGGCGAAAAATATAAAGGCCTTTGAAGGGGAGTATAAAAACTCCAAAAAAAAATGACCACCGTTTTTTCGATTTTCTTTGGTGATTTCGGCAAAAATTATTAGGGGGGGTAAAAATTAATGATTAATTTAAAATTACCAGAAATGTTAATTAAAAATCAATACCAAAACAATAAATGATGATAAAAAAAGTGGGGAGAATAACAAAGGGAGGAATTATTGATAAAACATTGAAATAATATTAATTTTATTATTTATTATTTATTATAAATTATATTATTATTATTTTTTTTATTATTATTATTTATATTATTATGATTTATTATTATATTATTAATTACTATTCTCTTAACAATTTATTAGTAATCATTGCCAAAAATCTATATAATTCTGTAGTAAATAAAAAACAATAAAATTAATAATAAAAGTATAAAGGTATATTAATAATAAAATTGCCTAGTGGTTATAATTATTGTTTATTAGTTATTATTATGTTTATTAATTATTTTCATTATTATTCATTTTGTACTGGTTAGTTTATAATTGCCCAAAAAAATAATTTATTTTACAACACAGTAATAAATGATAAGTACAAAACACTCGCATAACACTAATTAAAAAGATTTTTAAATGATATAAAATACTTATTATAAAAAAAAAATCGTTTCTATTTGTTATTAATTGTGGGTTATTACTATTTTTGTTATGGTTGTGGGTTAATTTTTTTTAGTATTATTGCAAAAAACTATAATATAAACTCAATAATTTTGCCAATTAAATAACTGATTAAACAATTGCAATAATGATGATAATAAATGCCAATTAAAAATGAATGATTAAAATGATGATGAGAATGGATGATAATTGATGATTGATAAAAAAAAAACGATAAATTTAAGATTGATAATTCCATGATAATGGGATGGAATGGCTTTAATTTAAACAAGGGGAAAAAACTGGTTGTCCATATAATTTAAATTATAAAAAAAAAAAAAAAGTATAAGAAAAAAAACATTCCCAAAAAGCGAAAAAAGGCGGGCAAAATCTAAGCGGAAAATTTTATAAGCCTTTTGGGAAGATTTTACCCAAAACAAAAATGGGGACGTTTTTTTTCGATTTTCTTGGTGAAATTGCGGGCCCAATATTAGGCGTAAATAATGATTAAATAAATTACCAGGAAAATTGTATTAAATTCATTAAACAATAATGGGGATGTGATAAAAAGTTTGGAGGAAATAAAGAGGGAAAAAGTTTGATAAAACATTTGAATATTATAAAAATTTTTTCATTAATTATATTATTCTGTTATTATTATTAATAATTATTATTATTACTTATTATTATTATATTATCTTATTTATTATTATTAATTATTATTTTATTAAATTATTATTAATTTATATTATCTTTAAATTTAGTAGGAAAATTCCATTTGCCAAAAATAAAATCTATATTCTGTAATAAAGAAAAAACAATTAATTAATGAATAAAAAGGATAAAAAGATAATAATAAATAATGCTAGGTGGGGTTATCAATACTTTTAATTAGTACTTAATTATTGTTATTATTATTCTCATTATTATAATGTGTTGTACTGGTAGGGTTATAAAATGTGCCACAAAAAAAAAATGATTATAAAAACCAGTAATAATACCCTTTAAATAACGATACTTATTAAGGATAATGAATAAAAATAATTATTTTAAAAAAATCGGTTTACTAATTGTTATATTATTGTTATTTACTATTATTATTTGGTTTGTTCGGGTATAGTATTATGGCAAAAAATATATACTATAACTCCAAATAAAGGCAATAATTAAATTATAAAAACAAAAATTGGCAATTAATGATGATAATTAAAATTGCAAATAATGGATGGATAAATTGATGGATTGATAATGATTATAAAGAAATTTGGGATGGATAAACTGATGAGATAAAAAAAAAACGAATAATGGATTTGTGATACATCATGATATTGATGATGATTTAATAAAACCACCGCCCGCGAACAAATTGTGTCCCATATATAAATATTAAAATAAAGGTATAAGGAAAAAAAACCATTCCCAAAAAAGTCGGGAACAAAAAAGCCGGCCAAAATTTCTAGCGGGACAAAAAAAAATATAGCCTTTTTGAAAAGAGTATTATCCAAAAAAAAAAAAAATGGAGTTTTTTCGATTTCTTTTTGGGTGATTTCGGGCAAATTATTTAGGGGTTAAAATAATTGATAATAAATTTAACTATTGTATTAATCATAACAAAATAAGTGATGATAAAAAGGTGAGGAATAAAAAAGAGAATTTGTGATTAAAAAACATTTGAAAATTTATTTAAAAATTATTATTATTATTATTATTATTAATTAATTTAATTATTATTATTATTTACATTATTATTAAATTATATTATTAATTTATTTATTATTTGACTATTATCTTAATTTATTTAGTATTTCATTGCCAAAAAATTCTTATTATAATCTGTAATTAATAACCAAATAATAATAATAAGGTATACAGTATAAAAAATAAATAACAAATTCTAGTGGTATTTAATATTGGTCATATTAGTATTATTAAATGTTTATTTTATTCTCCTTATTGATTAGTTGTCCTGGGTAAGTATAATTGCGCAAAAATAACATTTATTTATAAACAGGTAAATTAAATTAACCAAGTGGTAATAACAAAAAACATTTTAACTAATTTAAGATTTTTAAAATGATAATAAAAATAAATTATTATAAGAATCAGTGATTATTGTATGATTATTTGTATTAACTATTATTTTATTTTTGTGGGTTATTATGGTATTATTGCAAAAAAAAATTTATATTTAAACTTAAAGGTCCAATAATTTTTTGCAATTCATAAATGATAAACAATTGCCCAATAAAATTGGATGGATAAATAATTTTGCCAATAATGGGATAAGCATGGACTGAAAATGATGATAATGATGGATTAATGGGATGATGATAAAAAACGAATAATAATGATTGATACTTTAATTTTTGATAATGATGAATTAATAAACAGGAATTGTGTCCATTAAATATAAATCCTAAAAAAAAAAAAGGTATTAAGAAAAAAAAAAAAAAAAAAAACATTTTTCCCGTAAAAGTTCGAAAAAAAAGGACAAAAAGAGGCAAAAAAATTCTAGCGAAAAAATATAGGGCCTTTGAGGGAGATATTTTTTTACTCCAAATGGACGTTTTTTCGATTTCTTGGTTTGATTTCGGCGCAATAATTAGGGTTAATAATGATTAACAATTACCAGGGGAAATTGTATTAATTTAAATCATAAATAAATAATGATGATAAAAAAGTGTGAGAAAGAAAGAGAATTCTTGGATAAAAAACATTTTGAAATATTATTTAAAAAATTATTTATTAAATTAATTATAATTTTATTATTATTTATTATTAAGTTATTATTAATTATTATTTGTATATTTATTAATTTATTTATTATTATTATTACAATTAAAATCCTTTAATTATTAGTATCATTGCCAAAACAATCTAATTTCATAAAAAACTGTCTAATAAAACAATAATAATAATAAAGTATAAGTATTAAATAATAAATAATTTTGCTAGTTGGTTTTATAAATATGTTATTAGTATTTATTATTTGGTTTTAATTATTAATTTCCATTTATTATTATTGATGGTTTAGGTATAAATTTTGCAAAAAATTATTAATCTATTAAAACCAGTAAAAAAATTACCAGGATTAAAACGATACTAAATTAAAGATTAATGATTATAAAATTTGAAATTATTATAAAAAATTCGTTATTTTATTGTTAATTATTAATTGTATTTACTATTATTATTGTTGTGGGTTAAATTATTATTAATTGCCAAAAAAAATATATTAATATTAAACCAATCCCAATAATTTGCAACTTAATAATGATAACAAAATTTGCAATAAATGATGATTTAAATAAAGTGGCAATAATTGATGATTTAATGATGGATTTGATAATGATGATAATGATGAGGATAACCGATAATTAAATTTGGGGATGGATTTAATCAATTGATAATGATGATGATTAAAATAAACAGGAAAAATTGTGTCCCATATAAAATATTAAAAAAAAAGGGAAAGGGGAAAAAACATTTCCCAAAAAGTCGAAAAAAAAAAAAAAAAAACGCAGGCACAAAATTCTAGGGGCGAAATAATTAAAGCCTTTGAGAGTTTAACTCCCAAAAATGGGGACGTTTTTTTTCCGATTTCTTGGTTGATTTCCGGGGCAAATTATTTAGGGTATAACAAATAATGATAATAAAATTAACCAGAAATGTTATAATTTCATAAAAAAAAAACAATAAAATGAGATAAAAAAGGAGGGAATAAAAAGGAGGGAATTTTTGATAAAACATTTTGGAAATATTATTAAAAAAAAAAATTAGAGTAAATTAATTATTAATTATATCACTTATTATTATTATTATTATTATTATATTCATTATTTATTATTATTTATTTATTAATTAATTATTATTATTTATTATTATTTATTATTTTACTATTATCCGTAATATTAGTATCCACTTGCCAAAAAAAAAACTTATTATAATCTGGTTAAATAAAATAAAAAACAACAAATTAATAAATAATAAGTATAAAGTATAAATTAATAATAATGCTAGTGGTTATTAATAAAATTGTTTATTCAGTATATTATTGTTAATTAAATTATGCATTATTATAAATTGGTAACTGGTAGTATAATTGCAAAAAAAAATAAATTATAATACCAGTTTACTTTAAAATTACAAGTAATAACGATACTACAATTAAGGATAATGAAATATTTAAAATAAATTATGATAAAAATCGGTTAATTATTTGCATTTATTTAATTGGTTAGTTACTATTATTTAATTGTTTGTGGTCTATAGTATTATTGCAAAAAAATAATTACTATAACAAACCTCCATAAAAATTGGCAATAAATTAAATGATAAAAACAAATTGGGGCACAATAATGATGGATATTAAAATTGCCATAAAATGATGATAAATGATGATGGATAAAATGATGATTTAAAATTGATGATGATAAACGATAAATAAAATGATGATTTATTTCAATGATAATGATGGATGATAATAACCAGGGGGGAATTGTGGTTTTCCCATATATATATTTAAAAAAAAAAAAGGTATAAGGAAAAAAACATTTCCAAAGTCGAAAAAAAAAAGGGCGGCAAAAAATCTTAGCGGGAAAAATATAAAGCCTTTTGAGAGGTATTTACTCCAAAAATGGAACCGTTTTTTTTTTTAGATTTTCTTTGGTGGATTTCGGGCAAAAATGATTAGGGTAAATTTAAATTGGATTAATAAATACCCCGGAAAAAAATTGGTGTTTTAAAATCATTACAAAACAAAATAATGAAAGATGAAAAAAAAGTGAAGGGAATAAAAAAAGTGGAATTTTGATAAAAACACTGTTGAAAATATTATTAAAAAAAAAAATTATTATTATTAATTAATTAAAAAATTTAATTATTATATTAGTCTATTATTTATTTATTATATTATTATTATTTATTACATAATTATCTTAAAATTATTTAATATTTAATTTTAGAATAACCAAAAATTATTTTATTTAATACAAAAATAATAAAAATAATTTTTAAATAATCTTAATAATATTTTTAATTTATATTTTATTTTAAATTTTATTATTTATATTTATTTTGAATTTTTAAAAACTTTACAAATTTTTTAATAAAAAAATAAAATAAATTTAATATATAATAAAATATAAAATCTTATTTTTTTAATAGTATATTATTTTTATTTGTTTTATTAGTTATAAATTAATTTTTTAAATAATCAAAATTTAAGATAAAAAAATAATAATTTAATAAATTTAATAATATAATAATAATAATAATAATAATTATAATAATAATAAATAAAATAATAAAATAATTTTTTAAATTATAAATTTCCAAATTTAAAAATTTTTAAAAACATTAATGAAAAACAATTTCTGGAATTTATTACCTTTTCCCTATAATTCCAAATAAAAATCGATTTTATTTAATTGGGCTATAAATAATTCGAATTGTTTAATCTATTTTTTATATTTTAAAAAAATAAGTTATAAACTTTTAATATTTTAAATTATATTATTATTTTTCTTATATATTATTATTTTTTATTATTTATTATTATATTTATCTTTATTTTATTTTATATGATTATATTATTATTATAGTATTAAAAAAATTATATTGAATAATAAACATTATAATATTAATAACAATATTAATAATATTATGTAATAATTATTTATATATTATCTTATTTATATATTATTATGAAATTAATATAAAAAAAATTTAAAATTTAAATTAAATACATATAATAATGATAATATAAATAATATATAATAACAATATTAAAAAAATTTTTATAATATTATATGTATTATATTATATATTTTATATAGTATAAATATTTGATAATAATATAATAATATAATAAAAATTTGGGTAATAATAATAAAATATGTAAATAATAAAAAATTTAATAAATCATATAATAATAATAATAATGCGAAATAAATTTATGAATAAACTCATAATACTTTATTCTTTTTGATGATTTAGAATTTGGGTAATTTTATATAATTAAAAATTCAAATCAAAAGAAATTGAAAAAGTCCATTTTGAGTAAACTCAAAATTCGCTATTTTCCGATTTTTCCATATTTGGAATTTTTTATATTTTCCTTTTTAATATTCAATATACTATATATAAGTATATTATAAATTATATATTATTAATTTATTATTATTATTATATTTATTATTATTTACTATTATATTATTCTTATTATTTTTTTTATTATATTATATAAATAATATAGTATATTGCTACAAAAAATCTATTAAAATTTAAATAATAAACATAATATAATAATAATTAATAATAATAATTATTTATAAATTTTTAAATTTAATATTTTTTATTAATTATATTATAAAAATTTATTATATAATTTTCTAAAAAATTTTAAAGATAAAGTAATAATATAATATAAACGTTATAAAATATATTATATATTTTATAATTATATCGTATTATTGTTAATTATGTAGTATATATATTATTTTGACAAATATATAAGTTGAAAATATATAATAATAATAATAATAATAATACATATAAAATATATAATAATGAATATATATATAATATATAAATGTAATTATCGTATTATTATGTAATTATCATCATTATAATTATGATTATAGCAATTTACATATAATATATAATATAATAATAAGATAATATAATACCAAAAATAAAATACATTAATTACATAAATATAATTTTAATCTAATTCGACGTTATTGATTTTTGGAATATCTATTATTAAGAATAATAATAATAATAAAATTATAATAATATATAATAATGATAATAATGATAATAATAATGTATATATAATATTACATATATACAAATTATCTCAATTATCATTATTATCATTTTATCATCAATTATTTCATGATTATAATATAATTCATATGGTATTATATATATATAATTATATACCCTAATATAATATGCTAATACATCAATATCGTAATAAAAAATCATTAATTTAGTATCATATCTAAAAGGTAATCTTGTATTATGGCTTATTCGACTTGTTATATTTTTTTCTTTACCGTTATATTAATATGAAATGATAACAATCATTAATCTATACATCATTATTAAATATGATTATAATATTATTATCGTTATTATTGATTTTTTATTACTTTATTTATTTGGTAGATATATATTATATATATAATAATAATTAATAATATATACAATATGAATAATTAATTTATAATAATTCAATATATCATATATATATGTAAATATGTTATATTCTCATATCATATTATATAATACATTATAAATATTATACAAATTCAATAATACAATAATTAAAAACATTTTTATATTCAATAGTATTGTAGATATTATTAAAAATTACTTTTATATATATCAATATACTTTTTATATTATAATTATTATTTACAATTATATCTATGTATAAATCAATAATAATTGTATAATTAACATATATTGATATCATAAATAGATAACAATATCGTTATATTAATATACTTATAATTATTATTTTATTGATTCAGTTATAATATAATTTTTCAATATATATATAATTCATAATAATATATAATAACATAATATATAATCAATAATTATTATATTATAATATATTATAATTATTTAATTTAGTTATAATAATTTAATATGTTAAATATATTTTAATTAATAATACAAATATAATAATGATAATAATCAATAATAATAATAAATAATATAATAATAATGATTATATAGTAATACTATAAATATATGTTATCAAATTATCTTTATTTTCTTTTATCATAATTACTATATTAATTAGAATTAGGTAATATATTGATATATATACAAATATATAAATATAATATAATGAAAAAACTAATATGAATATATCTCAAAATATATAATATATTCATAGATTAAATTGCCTTTATTCGACTTTTGATTTCATTACCATTATTTTAATTAATGACAAATTCTGTATTATTCATCATTATATATATGATATCATCTATTAATCGAATCATAATATCAAACATCTTAGAGTATATCTCAAAGATTGCATTATTATGATATTTATTGCATTTCGATTTTGGAATTATTGCATTATAATATTTTTTACTATTATAATACACAATACTGATAATAATATTAATAACAATTAAATAAAAAATATATTACTTTATCATCATTATTCTATTATCATATTTTAATTATTATCTATTATTGCAATTATTACTTATTATTAATATTATTTTTAAATTATATCCAGTAAAAAAATATAATGATATAAAAAACAAATAATAATATCAATAACAATATATAACAATATGTATTATTATTATTATACTTATATTAGTATTATTTTATTATTATCTGTTATAATATATTTTTGGCAATTAATACTAATAATTAAAGTAAATAATAATAATATAATAATAATAAATATAATAATATTATTAATAATTTTATTTATTATAATAATAATAATAATGAATAATAAAAATAATTAATAATAATAATAATATAATAATAATAATAATAAAAATTTAATAATAAAATAATAATAATAATAATGATAATAATAATGTAATATATAATATAATAATATTCAAATTTATCAAATTCTCTTTATTCTCACTTTTATCATCATTATTGTATGATTAATAATTCTAGTAATTATTATCATTATTACCCTAATAATTGCCAGAAATCATAAAATGAATCGGAAAAAACGTCATTTGAGTATACTCTCAAAAGGCTATATTTCGCAGATTTTGTCGCTTTTTCGACTTTTGGAATTTTTTCTTTATTTTTTTTATATATTGGACACATTCCTGTTATTATACATATTATTATCATGATTATCATCATTATTACGTTATCATCATCATTATCATCATATCATCATTATATCATCATTATATCAATTATTTATACATATTTTGCAATTATTATCATTATTATTGCATTATTGATTTATAATATATTTTTTGCAATAATACTAATAACAACAAAAAATAAAGTAATAACAATAATAATAACAATAATAACGTTTTATAATAATTATTTATTATCATTATTTAATTATATCGTTATTACTGTAATTATTACTGTTATAATAATTATTTTTCAATTATACTACCAGTAATAATAATAATGATAATAATAATAATAATATATAATAACAATATTATAACAATATATTATTATTATTATACTTATTTTTATATTATTGTTATTATTACAGTTATAATATAATTTTTTGCAATAACTACTAATAATTAATATAATAATAATAATAATAATATAAATAAAAATAATAATAATAATAAATAAGATAATATGATAATAATAATATAATAATCATAAAATGTTATCAAATTCTCTTTATTCTCACTTTTATCATCATTATTGTTATGATTAATACAATTCTGTAATTATTATCATTATTACCCAAATAATTGCCAGAAATCATCAAATAAATGGAAAAAACGTCATTTTGGAGTTTACTCTCAAAAGGCTATATTTCGCTAGATTTTGCCGCTTTTTCGACTTTTGGGATTTTTTTCTTTTACCTTTTTTATTATATATGGACACAAAATTTCCCGTTATTATCATCATTATTATCATGATTATCATCATTATTATCGTTATCATCATCATTATCATCATTATCATCATTATCATCATCTCATCATTATTGCAATTATATATCATAATTATTGCAATTGTTATCATTATTATTGCAATTATTGGAGTTATATATATATTTTTGCAATTTAAAACTAATAACCACACATAATAATAGTAAATAACAATAATAATAACAATAATAACGATTTTATAATCATTATTTATATCATTATCTTAATTAAATATCGTTTTTACTGTAATTATTACTGTTATAATATTATTTTGTCAATTATACTACCATAAAATAATAATAATGATAATAATAACATAATAATATAATAACAATATTATAACCACACATTATTATTTATTATCTTATTATTATTATCATTGTTATTATTACAGTTATAATATATTTTTTTGGCAATAATACTAATAATTAAGATAATAGTAATAATAAATAATAATAATAATAAATAATAATAATAATAATAATAATAATAATAATAATAATAATAATAAATAATAATAAATAATAATAATGAATAATAATTAATATTATAATATTAATGTATAAAATCTCATGTATATATATATGATTAATACAATTCTGGTAATTATAATTATATAATAATTGCGAAATCACAAAGAATCGAAAAAAGTCATTTTGAGTATTCTCAAAAGGCTATTTTCCATGATTTTGCGCATTTTCGATTTTGGGAATTTTTTCTTATACCTTTTTATATTAATAATGGACAAGTTTCCCTTTATTATATCATCATACATATTATCATATTATTACGTTATCATCACATTCATCATTATCATCATTATCATCATCATTACACATATTGCAATTATTAATCATATTGCAATTTATCATTATTATTGCATTATTGGATTATATATATATTTTGCAATTATAATAATCCACATCAATAATAATATAATACAATTAATAACAATAATAAAGATTTATAATAATTATTTATATAATCTTATATATCGTTATACTGTAATTTTTACTGTTATAATAATATTTTTAATTATACTAAACAAATAAATAATGATAATAATAACATAATACTAATAATATTATACCATAGCGTTATTATTATTATACTTATACTTATTATTATTTTGTTATTATTACTATAATAATTTTTGGCAATATACTATAATTAAGATAATAGTAATAATAATAATAATAATAATAATAAATAATAATAATAATAATAATAATAATAATTAATATATATTATGATTAATAATTATTTATAATTCAAATGTTATCAAAATTCTCTTTATTCTCAATTTTATCATCATTATTTATATTAATAACAATTCGTAATATTATCATATTACCCTAATATAATTGCCGAAATCACCAAAAAATCGAAAAACGTCATTTTGGAGTATACCTTCAAAAGCTATATTTCGCTAGATTTGCCGCTTTTTCGACTTTGGGAATGTTTTCTTATACCTTTTTAATTATATATGGACACAATTCCTATTATATCATCATTACATGATAATCACATTATAGTTATCATATCATTATCATCTATCATCATTATCATCATCATTATCACATTATTGGCAATTATAACATCATTATTGCAAATTGTATCAATTATTGCATTATTGGAGTTATAGTATATATTTTTGCAATAATCAATAAACCACAACAATAATAATAGTAATAACAATAATAATAACATAATAACTGATTTTATAATAATTATTATACATTATCTTAATTGTATCGTATTACTGTAATTATTATGTTATAAAATTAATTTTGCAATTATACTACCAGTACAAATAATATAATGTAATATAACAATAATATAATAAATACAATATTATAACCACTCAATTTATTATATATTATCTTATTATATTATTGTATTATTACAGTTATAATAATTTTTGGCAATAATACTAATAATTAAGATAATAGTAAAAATAATAATAATAAAATATAATAAAATAATAATAATAAAATAATAATAAAATAATAATAATAATATATAATAATATAATATTAATAATATTCAAATGTTATCAAATTCTCTTTATTCACTTTATCAATCATATTTATGATAATCAATTCTGTAATTAATTATCATATTACCTAATAATTGCCGAAATCACCAAGAAACGAAAACGTCATTGGAGTATACTCTCAAAAGTATTTTGCTAGATTTTCCTTTTTCGACTTTGATTTTTTCTATACCTTTTTTATATATAATGGACAAAATTTCTTTATTATCATATGTTATTTTATCATTATTATTGTTATCATCATTTATATTATTCATATCTATATTACATCATATATATTATTGCAATTATTATCATCATTATTGTTTATTATCATTATTTTTAATTTTTATTATATATTATATTTTCAATATCAATTACCAAATATAGGATTAATAAATATAATTAGAATAATAATAACGATTTATAATAATTATTTATATCATTAATTTAATTAGTATCGTTATTATAATAATTATTTATTTATTTTTTAATTATATACCACAATATATATTATTTGAATTATATACATAAATTAATAAAATATAATACTTATTATATATAATTACATATTATATTATTTATTTTTATATATTATTATTATATTTTATAATTATAATTATAATTATTTATATATAATAAAAATATAATATAATAATAAATATAATATAATAATATATTATAATAATATATATAATATTAATTATATTAATTCTTTTATTATTTATAATTATTTATTATTAATCATTTGTAATTATATATTATTATAATAATACAATAATAAAATAATTAAAAAACTATAATTGGAATACTATAATAGTATTTTTTATTGTTTTACTTTATATTTTTTTTATACCTTTTTATTTTGATAATAATAATATTATTATATATATTATATATAATCATTATTATATATCATATATATATTATATATTATATTATATAATATATATAATATATATATAATATAATTAATAATTATATAATTAAATTATTATAATTATTATATTATAATAATCACACAATAATAATAATAACAATATTAATAATAATTTAAAATATAAATTTTATATAATATTTAATATATCTATTATACTAATTATTCGTATTACTTAATATTTTTTTTGCAATTTCATTATAAGTAATTATGTTAATAATACAAATTATATATAATATTATAACATTATTTATTATTATATATTATTTATTATTATTATTTATAATTAATAATTTATTATCATATTAATATATATTAATAATAATAATAATAATATAATATATAATAATAATATATAATTATATAATAATAATAAAATATAAATTTAATAAATTAATTTATCAAATATTTTATACATTTATATCATTATTTTGATAATATATTTTAATTATTACTTATTACTGAATAAATTCGAATACAAAAAATAAAAATTCATTTAGGTATTAAAAAGTAAAATTTCTAATTTTTATTTATTTATATTATTTTTATTTTATTTTTTATATTATAATAATAATTCTGTAATATCATATTAATATATATATATTAATATATATATATATATAATAATAATAATATAATAATATAAATTATAATAATTATTAATTTATAATTCTTATTGAATTTTATTCATTTATAATATTGGATTATAATCTATAATTATTATATAATACCAAAAATTATACAATAACATAAATAACATATTAGATATTTCATAAGTTATTTATAATTTTTATTATTGATTTTATTTTATTACTTTAATATATTATATTTTGAATTATACTATCCATAATAATAATATTATATATTATACAATAATATACTTATTAATATTTATACATTATTATTATTTATATATATTATTATAATATTAATTTATAATTATAATTATTCATTATATTAATATTTTAATATTCAACATAATCAATTTAATATTATATAATAATATAATCAATTATTATATATATAATTTATTAAATTCATTTATATAGATAAATTCATTTTGGCAATATTAAAGATATATTGTAATTTTCATTAATATATATTATAAAATAATATATATAATTTATTTATCTTTTTTTTATTTTAATATTCTGTTATACAATTTATATTATATCATATTATCATCATTATTAATATAATATATTGAATTTTATATTATATAAATATATTATATATATTTTTATAATAATAATTTTAATAATAATAATTATAATATAATAATAATAATATTTTTTATAATTTATATTTATAATTATCATCATATATCTTATTATCTCAATTTATATTATATATTATTTCTAATATATATCATATATCATATATATTAATATATTATGCATATTTTTATAATATTTTATATATAATAAATAATAATAATATAATAATAATAATAATAAATTATAATAATATTAATATATCATATTAATATATATTTAATATCATTAATTATTATATTAATTAATAATATATTTATATATATTTATTATATATATTACAAATTCATATAATAATAATTATTAATATAATATATTTATAAATATTATTATAATATAAATAATAAATATTGAATTATCTAACATTTATTATTATTATATCTATTTTTATTCATCTATTTATTTATCATTATTTTTATTATATAATAATTCTAATTATCATATTATATCTATAATGCAATTATTACAATTACATTTTATATTAATTTTATATTGACTTATTTATTATTATTGAATATTCTATTCATATAATTAATAATATCATTATTTAATATAATTTATAATTATATATATATCATTAATAACAATAATATATATAATATATAATACATTTATAATATTATTTATATTATTTAATAATAATTATAATTAATATATTAAATAACAATATTCAATAACATAATAATAATATAATTAATAATATTATATTTATTAAAATATTATTAATGTAATAATATTATATAATTTATAATATATATATTAATATAATATATTATAATATAATATAAATTATAATATTAAATATTATTAATAATATCAAAATTTAAATTTATTATTATATATTATAATATTCTAATTTTCATCTATTATCAATAAACTTAATTTGTAATACTATTAAATATAATTCATAACTTTTGGTTATATATTTTATCATTTTATAAATTCTTATGTAATTGACTTTTTTAATATGTTTTTTTTTATTTATAATTATAATTTATATATTAAATATATATTAATTATTATTATAATATTTTATTATCACATACATTATTATTATTATTATAATTTAATTATTAATCAATATATTATTATTTTTAATATAATTTTATAATATAATATTATAATAATAATTTTCAAAATAATAATAGTAATAACAATAATAATAACAATAATAACGATTTTATAATATTATTTATATCATTATTTAATTATATCGTTATTACTGTAATTATTACTGTTATAATAATTATTTTTGCAATTATACTACCAGTACAAATAATAATAATGATAATAATAACAATAATATACTAATAACAATATTATAACACTAGCATTATTATTATTATACTTATACTTATTATTATTATTGTTATTATTACAGTATAATAATTTTTTGGCAATAATACTAATAATTAAGATAATAATAATAATATAATAATAATAATAAATAATAATAATAATAATATAATAATAATAATAATAATAATAATAATAATAATTTTAATAATATTCAAATGTTATCAAAATTCTCTTTATTCTCACTTTATCATCATTATTGTATGATTAATACAATTCTGGTAATTATTATCATTATTACCCTAATAATGCCGAATCACAAAGAATCGAAAAAACGTCATTTTGGAGTATACTCTCAAAAGCTATATTTCGCTAGATTTTGCCGCTTTTTCGACTTTGGGATTTTTTTTTTTACCTTTTTTTATTATATATGGACACAATTCCTGTTATTATCATCATCATTATCATGATTTCATCATTATTATCGTTATCATCATCATTATCATCATTATCATCATTATCATCATCATTATCATCATTATTGCAATTATTATCATCATTATTGCAATTGTTATCATTATTATTGCAATTATTGGAGTTATAGTATAATTTTTGCAATAATACTAATAACACAACAATAATAATAGTAATAACAATAATAATAACAATATAACGATTTTATAATAATTATTTATATCATTATCTTATTAGTATCGTTATTACTGTAATTATTACTGTTATAATAATTATTTTTTGCAATTATACTACAGTACAAATAATAATAATGATAATAATAACAATAATAATATAATAACAATATTATAACACTAGATTATTATTATTATACTTTACTTATTATTATTGTTATTTTATTATATATTTTTATATATCATATTAATAATAATAATAATAATATATAATAATAATAATATAATAATATAATAATATAATAATAACAAATAATAATATAATTATATATTATATTCAATGTTATCAAAATTCTCTTATTCTCACTTTATCATCATTATTGTATGATTATACAATTTTTTATATCATTAATACCCTAATAATTGCCAAATCACAAAGAATCGAAAAAGTCATTTTGGAGTATACTCTCAAAGCTTATTTCGCTAGATTTTGCCGCTTTTTCGACTTTTGGATGTTTTATCTTTACCTTTTTTTATATATATGGACACAATTCCTGTTATATCATATATATATCATGATTATCATCATTATTATCGTTATCATCATTATATCTATTCATTATCATCATTATATCTTCATTATCATCATTATTGCATTATTATCATCATTATGCAATTTTATCATTATTATTGCAATTATTGAGTTAATATATATTTTTGCAATAATACTAATAACAACAATAATAATAGTATAACAATAATAATAACAATAATAACGATTTAATAATAATTATTATATATCATTATTTTAATTAATATCGTTATTACTGTAATTATTACTGTTATAATAATTATTTTTGCAATTATACTACCAGTAAAATTAATAATAATGATAATAATAACAATAATAATATAATAACATATAATGCAGATTATTAATTATTAAATATAGTTATTATTATTATTGTTATTATTACAGTTATATTGATTTTTTGGCAATATACTAATATTAGATATATAATATAATAATAATATATAATAATAATATATAAAATTAATAATAATATAATAATAATAATAATAATAAATAATATATATATATATTATATATTATATCATGTTATCAAATTCTCTTTATTCTCACTTTATCATCATTATTGTCATGATTATACAATTCTGGTAATTATTATCATTATTACCCTAATAATTGCCAATCATCACAATGAAATGCAAAAACGTCATTTTGGAGTATACTCTCAAAAGCTATATTTCGCTAGATTTGCACGCTTTTTCCGACTTCTGGATATTTTTTCTTTACCTTTTTTATATTATATATGACACAATTCTTTATATCATCATATTATCATGATTATCATCATTATTATCGTTTATCATCATATTATCGTTATATCATATTTATCATCATTATACAAAATATATATCATATAATAAATATTATCATCATTAAATATGCATTATTATCATTATTTATTATTGAGTTATATATTTATTATTGCATAATAATTTACTAATAACCACACAATATAAGTAATAACAATAATAATAACAATAATAACGTTTTATAATAAAAATTATCATTATTTAATTATATCTTATTATGTAATTTTTACTGTAATAATTATTAATTAAATCTCATAATTATCTCACTTTATCATCATTATTGTCTATGATTAAAATTCTGGTAATTATTATCATTATTACCCTAATAATTGCCAAATCACAAATGAATCGAAAAAACGTCATTTTGAGTATACTCTCAAAAGGATATATTTCGCTAGATTTGCCGCTTTTCGACTTTTGGAATTTTTTTCATTTACCTTTTTTTATATATATGGACACAATTCCTGTTATTATCATCATTATTATCATGATTATCATCATTATTATCTGTTATATCATCATCATATTATCATATATCATCATATCATCTTATCATCATTATTGCAATTATTATCATCATATTGCAATTGTTATCATATTATTGCAATTATTATTATTATTATATATTATTTCATATATATAATACATCCCAACA
>NW_023662160.1:0-16525 GCF_015228065.2 Penaeus monodon | reverse complement strand
TGAGTGGACCGATTAATTCTGCTTGGTATTTGCTTAGCAGCATCAATATCAGTGGCCATTTGCCGTATGAAGGTTCATATATATTTCATCGTGTATTCATTATGTTTTTTTTTTTTTCCCTTCCATATGCCGGTAAAATGGCAGAATACTTTAGGGCCTGCGGTCGGTTTGACCAGAGTTACCAGTAACACGGCAGTTAGTGCGAATGTGACGTTGGAGGCCAGACTCTGACGTTGATTGACCGAAAAAAAATTCGAAGACTATCATCGATATATCTATCGAAATCTGAAA
Organism: Penaeus monodon; assembly: GCF_015228065.2. Classification (NCBI taxonomy): domain Eukaryota; kingdom Metazoa; phylum Arthropoda; class Malacostraca; order Decapoda; family Penaeidae; genus Penaeus; species Penaeus monodon. Next base: position 16,234 of record NW_023662160.1, on the reverse strand, counting down.
TCGCATTCACACCCTTTGCTGCAATGGTGGTAACTAACAACATGTTTTCGGCTGAACGACAAGAAGGATAAATAAGGATAAGGGGATATTTTGATTATTCTGATATCTGATTACCACATGCCCCCCTAAAAAAAAAAGGAAAACACACAACACACACACAGACACACACACACACACACACACACCCCCACACACACCACACACACACACACACCACACACACACACACACACACATATAATCAATATATATATATTGCAATACACATTTCCCCAGACAGTCAGGCAGAGAGAAAGAGCAGACGAAAGATACACAGACAGAGGGGAAAAAATATGATGATTAGCCTCGAAAATGAACACAGCGAAAAGGATCCTTCACAGTCCATATCCTTTTAAATCCAAAAATTGGCCTTCCTCGAAAATGATTCCCGACATTTCGTATTCATTAAACCAATCACACAGCAGGGCTAAACCATCGCTATCCCTGCCTCTGCGGCACTTGCATGCAAGGTTTTTATAAGAAAACGTCTCGTTACATCGGCGTTCATTCGTGGTCCTGCCATTGGAACCTCCTCTTTGAGGTGCAGGACCAAAGCTCCCTAGCTGAGGTGATACAGCCTTTAGGGGGCTGTTTCACTGGAGAGGGAGGCAGGAAGGGTTCCAAAAATTGATACCTATCTTGTAGATGGAAGGGCATCCGCTCTTCCCAGGGGTTCATACCTACCCTGTGTTTGCCATGCGTGGCATTCGGAGACGGGATTGATTAATTATTTCATATTATATGCCGCGTCAACAGCTAAGATCACTAGCGGCGAATACATTGATAGATGGGAATATTAAGATATATAAAACTTTAAAAGTCTATCAATAAATAAATTACAAATAATAATAAATATATTAAACATATATTAAAAATCAAAACATAAATTCTATGCTCTAAATGTATAAAATTATTGCATAAACATTATGCATAAATTAATTTTATTTTATTTTTATAAACTTTAATAAGACTTTCTATGTCACAATCCTCCACCAATACATTTTTCAGTGCATATGGGGGAGACAAGTAAATAGTTTTTGTCTGAGAATGTTGCACATCTTTTCACTACATGTGCGATCGTTAATGGCTCTTGGCATCCCTCACAAAGTGCTTGACTTTTAGCCATCATCGGCCCATGAGTCAGTCTTGTGTGCCCAATTTTTATTCTTGTTAATACAACTACTTTTCGGTTGGGATGGATGCTGGTCACCCAACTGCCAAGGTCATCTCTAATCTCTCGCAGTTTGTTTCTAGAGGTATGCCTCCATTGTTCCCTCCATTTATCACGAAGACAACCCCTGATGCTGGGTTTCAAGCCGGTCTGTGGGAGAAGAAAACGAGCATCACAGGTTTTAGCTCCGATCAGCTCGCTCATTCCCACTAATACCAACATGTGCTGGCACCCAACACAGAGTTATCTTTTTACATGTTGACATTAGTGCAAGCCAACCTTGAACCTCCGTCACCACTGGGTGTAATGAGTTTAAGCTCTTGATTTCTTGCAAGGCACTATGAGAGTCACAATATGTTATAATAGAATGGTTCGTAAGATCTTTAGCCATCTCGAATGCTGCAAGGATGGCATGTAACTCTGTAGTGAAAATCGAGGCTGCTAGACTGCCAAGTGAAGTCTTCCTTCTGCTCACTGCTGCAAAGCCCATACCATTTTCAGATTTCGAACCATTTGTATATATTGCATCTTATCCTTGGTACTTAGAAGTGTGTTTAAGAAATCTCTCTGACTTCTGTATCAGATCTTTCCCTTTTCCCAATTCCGAACAAATCCAGCTCAACTTGATTAGTCCAAGGAGGGAATTGGGGAATTCCAACAGCCAGAACCTTAGTGAGATTTAGATTAAGATCTTCCACAAGATTCCTCATTCTCCTACCATAGGATCAGCTATCCTCAAGGAGGTTGAAAAGCAATCTGGATGTAGAAGATACCGGAATCCTTTGTAGTCTCGTGTAATAAAATCAGATTCATGTAGTCCCTATGTAATGAAAGAGGATGCTCTCCACTCTCAGCATACAGGTGACTCCTAGAAGCCCCTGTGCAGATTCTGAGAGCTTCATTATGAACCAAGTCCAACATCTGGAGAAAAGTGGGAGTTTCAGATGAATAAGCCTCACAGCCAAGTTTACTATGAATAAGCGCTCGGTAAAACCATACGGTCTGCACCCCAAGATAGATGTGAAAGAACCTGCAACATACTAAGTGCTTTTGCAGCCTTCACCTTTAACTGTTTGATGTGAGGCGCCCATGAAAGCCTTGAGTCAAGATTTAGACCCAAGTATTTTCACCTCTTAAACGAATTGCAATGGGTTTGCTCCTAAATAGAGAGAAGGATGGAAATTTCCTCGTTTGTGGAAATACATAGCCATGGTCTTGCTTGTGGAAAATTTGAACCCATGGTATGTTGCCCACTGCACAACATGATTTATGCTATAAGTGACATTTACAGTGTCACTTATAGGAATGGTAAACAGGGCCACACTTAAGACACTTCCCTTGTGGGACCCTATCCAGCTGATCTTTCAAGTTAGAGAAACTGTTTCCCACCCAAACTGTAAACTTCCTGTCATCAAGGAGGTTTTCTGTGAAGGTAGGTCATGCTCCTCTTAAACCAATGTCACACAGCTTCATGTGTATGAAATGCTTCCAAATAGTATCGTAAGCCTATTCAAGGTCAAAGAAGACTGCTAACATGTGACGTCGCTGTACGAAGGAATTCTGTAAAGCAGTTCCCATCCTCACAAGTGCATCTGTGGTCGATCTCAATTTTCTAAACCATATTGATATTGTGGTCAGCACATTTTTCCTCTTCTAGCAGCCATATCAACCTGAAGTTTACCATTTTCTCCATCAGCTTGCACATGCAGCTGGTGAGAGATGTTGGTCAGTAATTCCTTGGTATGGAAGCATCCTTCCCAGGTTTAGGAACAGGAATGATTATAGCCTCTTTCCATGTGGATGGCATTGTGCCATCCATATAGATCCTGTTGAATAAGTTCAACATGAATTTTTTGGGAGCTCTCAGGTAAGTGAGATATCATTTGATATGGAATATCGTCCCTTCCTGGGGCAGTCTTATGGCAGAGTCCATCTCCTTGCGCAAAAATGGCAAGTTGTATGGAAGTTCTGCTGCAGTCCTACTGAAGAACGACATTGGGCGTCATTCCTGTTCAGAAGAGTGAAAAACTGGGCAGTGTAAGATGCTCCAGAGGAGATCTCTGCTATGCATTTAGCTAGCTCATTTGCAACATCTCTTTTGTCTGTGAGACTTATGCCATTTATCTTCAGAGCAAGTGGTGACATGGATGTCCTCTTTCCAGCAATCTTATGTACCTTATCCGATACCTATGCTAAGGGGGTCCCAGAGCTGAATTGTCTCTATGACCTCGGTCTAGCCTCCTTTAACACTTGCCTGGCTTGCTTGGCTCAGGTCTTTTTATAGTGGATCAAGGTTATATCGCTGGTACGTTGTTTCAACTGCCTTAATGCCACTTGCTAACAGTGTGTTGCCATTCATCAGACCTCAGTGGTACTGAAGATTGACGGTACTGCTCGACGGTACTGAAGATTGACGGAATGGATGCTTCTGCTGCAAGGTGAATTCGTGATGTGAAGTGATTAACAGCATCTTGAACACACTGGAAATCATTCACAGATCCTTGTAATACTGCAGTTGATCTAAAAAGATTCCAGTCCTCATGTTCAAGTCGCCATCTCTGCCCTCCATTGACTGGAATACCATTCACCTCCTCCAAAAGTATTGGAAAGTGGTCGTTTCTGTGTAAAGTCTTGCGAATCCAAGTGAACCAAATGACAGGTCAATATTGGAGAATGTCCCAGTTTGAATTTGGAAATGAGTATCACTGTTCAGTAAAACTGCATCTACTCTTGAGAACAAGGACTCGAAACCCTTTCGTGGGTTGCACAAATTGTCTCCCCAGAGGTGATGCTGACCACTGAAATCTCCCAAGAGTAGAAATGAATGTGACAACTACCCAAGTAGATCTTCCAAATCATATATGTTGAGATTATGTGGAGGAAGGTAGATGGATGCAACAGTGTAAGGTCGTGTCAAGCCTATTCTCACAGCCTTCACCTGAGTTTTTGACCATCCCAAAAATGCAGAAAAAGAACAACAGGACCAAAGCTCAAAGAGTAATGCAAGAGCTTCCACAAGAGACGATAATCTTTCTATCATGAAGAAGATATGACTCTCCTGTTGACTGCTTTAGTAACTGCAGTAGCAACAGCTTTGGGTCTCCTAGAGCATTATCATGCTCCAATGGAAAATGGGAGCCCAACGTGAACACTTCCATGGCTTCACAAGGGGCATGAGCACAGCACACAGCATAGACACATTCTTAAACACAATCAGCACTGTCACTTCTGGAGAAGGCTTTTTAATTAGCAAGTCCTCTTGCTATTCAGGAGAGCTCGATCCAGAAGGGAATTAGAGAAAAGCTCTTGGCTTGGATAGGTGACTATTTCAGGAACAGAACAGCCGAAGTTAGATTCCAAGGTCACCTATCACACCACATGACACTAGAAAAATGGAACACCACAGGGTGGGGTCCCCAGTCCAGCCCTTTCTAACACTCTAATGTCCTGCATTCTCAACATACACCTCCCAGTGCAAGATCATTTCCAAGCAGACAATCTCGCAGTCTTCTACACAGGACCACACTGCCTAAGTAGAGCTCAGTGCTGTCTGGACCTTGCATTGAGGAGTATTGTAGGACAGGACTAAAGATCTCTGCAGACAAATACAAAGCCATGGCTCTGAGACAAAATGCTCAAGGCACAAGTCTGAGAACACAGGGAATGGACTTAGAGGTCCAGGTCTACCAATACCTTGGGGTAATGATTGACCAGAACCCTCTTCCCTTTAAAAAGGAGGTCCTGTAATTGGTTGTTATAAGAGCAATGGCTGGGAGACACATTGGAGCTAGACAAAAACTACTTAGATCATTCTATGTACATGTCATCCGTCCCATTATGGACTATGCTTCTGTCTCCCTGATTGCTGGCAAGCCAAGATTTAGAGAAAAAATTGGAGACCGTTCAAATGAAGCTGCCAGGATCACACTGGGTGCCCCAGAGTGGACGAAGGTCCTCAACCTCCTCATGAGGCAAACCATCTTCCCCTGGGACTCACGAACTGATCTAAATGGCAGCTCAGTTTTCTGTCAAAGGTCATCCAGGCACCCAGGAGAACAGAAACATGAGACAAAAAATACTCGGACGTTTAGAACAAGACCACGAGCTGTTTGCAAACAACCCCTGGCTGTCTCACACAGCCAGGGTGTTGATACATTACCAGCTCAAAGAACAAGTATTTACCAAGGGCATGGGCTCCCCCTATCCCGATTTTACTAAAGTCCCGCCGAGGACACAATCCTTGATCGAGTTCTCTGTTATGAATTTGTCAAGGAGAAAGAATGAATACCTCATGCCTAGTCTAAAAGCAGAAGCCAAGTGGGTCGTTGCAGCTATTACTCATGCGGGTAGTAGAAACCTACTACCGCAATTGCGATCATGGACCCCTATCCCACGCGCCCCTGAGGGAAGGACACATCGTCCATACACAGACTCCAGGCAGCCATTTGACTGTCTCACAGCAAAGCTTACCCAAAGACAACATTTACTTCCTGGCCACTATCCTTCCCCATAGCACAGAGGATTCTTGCTCAGGGTAGAAAAATAATCATAAACTGGGTCCCTAGCTAAATAGGCATCAGAGGGAATGAGCTTGCTGACAGACTAGCTGACACTGGCAAGGGTATGCCCCCAAATCCCATGATCATAAAACCGAGCCGAAAAAAATTAAGCAGAAGTGTAATGTCCCCAGCTCGTGCCTTCCTGGCAATTTCACAGAGAGAAAAACGAGAATCCTTCCCCTCGACCAGATGGCACTCAGACGCCCAAAAAGCTATAAAAGCCCACCGGCACTCAAAAAGTAATCAATAGAAGTACCGAAGTCTTTTTCACTGAATCAGACTGGGTTTTTTCCTTTGCCATGGGCAGATCAAGGAGACAAAGATCTGAAGAATGTTGATGCACTGTGCGGGCCGAACGCCACTTTGGGCACATTATTTTACAAAATTTGGACCCAAAAAAATTTTCGAAAAGGGTCTCCCCACAACCTTTCGCCGGCTTAGAAAAAGGGGATTTTTGCCGAAAGCTTCATCAGGGGGGCCTCCCCCCATAAAAAAGCCATAAAATACTGACCAGAGGGTCAAATATATAAAAAAAGGATGGTGTATAGAATTGGGAAGGCTGGGTAAAAATGTAATAGAAAACGTAAAAAAAACAAAAGAAAAAAATTAAAGAAGTATTAATACTGGTTTTTTCCAGGCGTTTTTAAATTTTGGGGGAGGGGTTTTTTACGGGGGGTGATTTTTATAAAATATCGCAATTTCACGGGTTTCAATTTTTTATTTTTCCCCTATTTTTACAGCTGAGGTATATTTAATAAAAAAAGAAATAACAGAGAAAAGACAGGGGATTGAATAAAAAAATGCCAAAACTTTCCGGGCGAATTTTTTTTTTTTTTAAAAAAATCAGATAAAAAACTACCATCACAACAACTGCATATATTCATAAAACCAAAGTAGGACAATTAAATTAACCTTTGTTTTCTTATATAGATCTTGTTTATTTATATAGCCCTTGCTTCTTACATAGTCTTCCCTTATTTATATAGACCTTGCTACTTATATATATCCCCCCTTCTTATTTTTTATATAGAGACCTTCTTTACTTTATGGTAAGGGCCCTTTGCCCTTTTTACTTATATAGTCCCTTGGCTTTTTATTCAATAGACCCCACGGCTTACTTTGTATAGTCTTGGTTACTTTAATATAGACCTTGCTTTGCTTATATAGACCCTTTGGTTACTTATATAGACTTGCTTACTTTTATATAGAACCCTTGCCTTACTTTCGGTCCCGTCCGGCTATTTTCCTTTCGTACCCCTTTTGCATTTTTCCTTTCGTTCTTTATCTTTCTTCCTTTTTTCGCTTATCATTCTTGGAATTGCCTGTCCTGCCTGAAGTTTTCCTTTTACTAATGCATATGTGTGTGTGTGTGTGTGTGTGTGTTGTGGTGTGGGGGTGGTTGTGGGGGTTGGGTGGTGGTTGTGTGTTGTGTGGTGTTGTTGTGTGTTGTGTCTAAATATATATATATAATCTATATAATATATATATATATATTATATAATATATATATCTATATAGTCTATATTATAAAATATATATAATGATATATATACTATAATTATATTATAAATGAATATATAATTATATTATAAATATTATAATATATTATATATATATTATATTAAAATATATTAATATATCTATATATTATATTTATATAAGATATATATAGTAATTATATATATATATATAATAATATATATAATACTAAATATATATATATATATATAATAGGATTAATATATATATATATATATAGACACCACACACACACACACACCACCAACACACACACACAACACACACACACACACAACACACACCACACAACAACATATGCTTAGTAAAAAAAACTCAGGCAGACGGGGATTCCAAAGAATGATAAGCAAAAAAAAGAAAAAGTAAGAACAAAAAGAAAAAATGCAAAGACAAAGGGAAAAATACCCGGGAAAAGGACGAAGTAAAAAAAGGTCTTATAAAAAAGAAAAGGTCTTATAAGTAAACAAGGTTTAAAAAAGAAGAAAGGGTCTATAAATAACAAGATCTATACAAAAAAGCCGGGGTCCTATATGATAAGCAAGGACTATATAAAAAAAAGGGGCCTAAAAAATTTTAAGCAGGTCTATATAAAAAAGCGGGGGGGATTTTAAATAAGTAAGCAAGGCCCCCTTTATAAAAAAGCAGATCAGTAAAAAAACAAGGTTTTTATAAAATAAAAAAAATCTATAAAAAGCAACCCCTATTAATTTTGCTTTTTACTTTGGTTTTATAAAAATTGCAATGTGGTTGTGATGGTATTAAAATTTGTTTTAAAAAAAAAAAATAAATTCGCGAAAGATTTTTTTCGGAATTTTATCTTCATACCCGTTTTTCTCTTTTTCATTTTACTTTTTTTTAAAAATACCTCACTGAAAAAAACTCAGGAAATAAAAATTAAAACCCAAAGGAAAAATATGCAAATATATACTTTAATAATTTTCAATCCCCTGTAAAACCAGTCCAACTTGAAAAATCCCCCCTAAAAAAAAAGCCAGAAAATTCTAATACTTCTTTAATTTTTGCTTTTTTTTTTTTTCAAACCGTTTTTCTATTACTATTTCAACCCACCCCCATATTTTATAAAAACCACCCTTTTTATTATTTGCCCCCGGCTGGATATTTAGGGCTTTGGCGGGGGGCCCCCCCATAAATGAACATGCGGCATAATCCCTTTACAAAACCCCCCCGCGATAGTTTTGTGGGAAACCCCCTTTTCAAAAAAATTGTGTGTGGCCCAAATTCTTTAAAAGTAATTAAAAAGGGGGCTTTTTTTTTCGGCTCGCCCAAAGTGCAAAAAAAACACCTGTCTTCATGATCTATTGTCTCTATATCTGCCTGCGCAATGGTAACCTAGTCTTGATTCGTAAAAAATGATTTTCGGTTTTACTTCTATTGATTTTTTCAATTCCCGGTCCCCCATAGTTTTGTGGCGCCCCTATTTCCCCATCTGGCCCGGGGGGAAGGGTCTCTTTTTCCCCTCTCTTGAAATTGCCGGAAGGCACAGCGTGACTTCACTTCTGCCTAATTTTTTTTGGGGCTGGGGTTTTTATGTCAGGGTTTGGGGGGCATAACCCTTGCCATTTGTCCAGTCTGCAGAAAAGCTCTTCCCCCCCTCTGTGCCTTTTTTAGGGGGGACCCTTTTTATATTATTTTTCTACCTGAGCAAGAATCCTCTGTTATGGGGAAGGATAGTGGCCGGGAAAAGTAAATGTTGTCTTTGGGGTAAAGTTTTTTGCTGTGGGAACAGTCGGGGGGGTCCCCCTGGAGTCTGTGTATGACGATGTGTCCTTCCCCTCGGGGGCGGGGGGATGGGGGCCCCATGTTTTCGCAATTGCGGTAAGGCTACTCCCCGCATGATTTAAAACGCAACAAAACCCACTTGCTTTGCTTTTTTAGATAGGAAATGAGGATTCTTCTTTCTCCTTAAAAAAAAATTCATAACAAGCTCGACAAGGATTTTTTCCCCTCGGGGGACTTTAGTAAAATCGGGATAGGGGGAGCCCCCATGCCCTTGGTAAAATACTTGTTCTTTTAGCTGGTAATGTATAAAACACCCTGGCTGGTAGACAGCCCGGGGTTTGTTGGAAAAAACAGCTCGTGGTCTTGTTAAAAAAAACGTCCGAGTATTTTTGTCTTTTTTTTTCTTTTCCTGGGGGCCTGGATGACCTTTAAAGAAAAAAACTGACTGCCATTAGATCATTTTTCGTGAGTCCGGGGGGAAGAGGGTTTTTTGCCCTCCATAGGAGGTTGGGGGGACTTCGTCCCCCCGGGGGGCACCCAGTGTGATCCTGGCGTTTTTCATTTGAACGGTCTCCTTTTTTTTCTCTAAATTTTGGGGTTTTGCCAGCAATCCAGGGAGACAGAACTAGTTCCAAAATGGGACGGATGACGTACATAAAAATGTTTAAAAGAGTTTTTTTTTTAAACCCAAAATGTTGTCTCCCAGCCATTGCTCTTATAAAAACCCAAATTTTTTACAGGACCCCCTTTTTTTTAAAAGGAGGGGGTTTTCGGGGCAATCTTTTACCCCAAAGGTATGGTTAACCGGGACCTCAAAGCCTTTCCCCTGGGTTCTAAAGACTTGTGCCTTGAGCATTTTTTGTCTCAGAGCCATGGCTTTTATTGTCTGCAGAGATTTTTTAGTCCTGCCTACAATACTCCCTAAATGCAAGGTCCAGACAGCACTGAGCTCTACTTAGGCAGTGTGGTCCTGTGTAGAAGACTGCGAGATTGTCTGCTTGGAAATGATCTTGCACTGGGAGGTGTATGTTGAGAATGCAGGACATTAGAGTGTTAGAAAGGGCTGGACTGGGGACCCCACCCTGTGGTGTTCCATTTTCTAGTGTCATGTGGTTGGGGAATATTGACCTTGGAATCTAACTTCGGCTGTTCTTTTTCCTGAAATAGTCCCCTATCCAAGCCAAAAGAGCTTTTCTCTAATTCCCTTCTGGATCGAGCTCTCCCTGAATAGCAAGGGGGACTTGCTAATTAAAAAGCCTTCTCCAGAAGTGACAGTGGTTTGTGGTTTAAGAATGTTTTTCCCCTAATGCTGTGTTGCTGTGCTCATGCCCTTGTGAAAAGCCATGGAAGTGTTTCACGTTGGGCTCCATTTTCCATTGGAGCATAAATAATGCTCTAGGAGACCCAAAGCGGGTTGCTACTGCAGTTACTAAAGCAGTCAACAGAGAGTCAATTTTCTTCTTCATGATAGAAAGATTTTTCGTCTCTTGTGGAAGCTCTTGCATTACTCTTTGACTTTGGTCCTGTTGTTTTTTCTGCATTTTTTGGGATGGTCAAAACTCAGGTGAAGGCTGTGGGAAATAGGCTTTGACACGACCTTACCACTGTTGCATCCATCTACCTTCCTCCACATAATTCAAACATATATGAATTTTTGGGAAAATCTACTTGGGTAGTTGCCACATTCATTTCTACTCTTGGGAGATTTCAGTGGGTCAGCATCACCTCTGGGGGACAATTTGTGCAACCCACGAAAGGGGTTTCGAGTCCCCTTTGTTCTCAAGAGTAGAAGCAGTTTTTACTGAAACAGTGATTTCTCCATTTTTTCCAAATTCCAAACTGGGACATTCTCCCAAAATTGACCTGTCATTTGGTTCAATTGATTCGCAGACTTACCACAGAAACGACCACTTTCCAATACTTTTGGAGGAGGTTAATGGTATTTCCAGTCAATGGAGGGCAGAGATGGCGACTTGACAATGAGGGACCTGGAAATCTTTTTTAGATCAACTGCAGTATTTACAAGGATCGGGGAATGATTTCAGTGTGTTCAAAAATGCTTTTTTAATTCACTTTCACATCACGAATTCACCTTCAGCAGAAGCATCCATTCCGTCATCTTTTAGTACCGTCGAGCAGTAACCGTCAATCTTCAAGTACCACTGAGGTCTGATGAATGGCAAAACACACTGTTTAGCAAGTGGGATTAAGGCAGTTGAAAAACCGTACCACGGTTTTAAACCTTGATCCCACTATAAAAAAAGACCTGAGCCAAGCAAGCCAGGCAAGTGTTTTAAAGGAGGCTAGACCGAGGTCATAGAGACCAATTCAGTTTCTGGGAACCCCCTTAGCATAGGTATCGATAAGGTAATAAGATTGCTGGAAAGAGGACATCCATGTCACCACTTGCTCTGAAAGATAAATGGCAATAAGTCTCACAGACAAAAGGGGATGTTTGCAAATGAGCTAGCTAAATGCATTAGCAGAAGATCTCCTCTGGAGCTCTTACACTGCCCAAGTTTTTTCCCCTCTTCTGAACAGGAAAGACCCCAATGTCGTTTCTTTTAGTAGGACTGCCCGCAGAACTTCCATACAACTTGCCATTTTTGCCCCAAGGAGATGGACTCTGCCATAAAGACTGCCCCAGGAAGGGACGATATTCCCAAAATCAAATGATATCCCCACTTAACCTGAGAGCTCCCAAAAATTCATGTTGAACTTATTCAACAGGGTCTATATGGAAAGGCCCCAATGCCATCCACATGGAAAGAGGCTTTTAATCATTCCTGTTCCTAAACCTGGAAGGATGCTTCCCCTACCCCAAAGGAAAATTTCTGACCAACATCCTCACAGCTGCATGTGCAAGCTGATGGGGAGAAATGGGGAAACTTTCAGGTTTGATTGGCTGCTAGAAGAGGAAATGTGCTGACCACATATCAATATGGTTTAGAAAATTGAGATCGACCACAGATGCCACTTTTGAGGAATGGGAACTGCTTTACAGAATTCCTTCGACAGCGACGTCAAACATGTTTTGCAGTCTTCTTTGACCTTGAATAGGCTTACGATACTAATTTTGGAAGCATTCATACAATGAAGCTGTGTGAACATTGGTTTAAGAGGAGCATGACCTACCTTCACAGAAAAAACCCCCTTGATGACAGGAAGTTTTACAGTTTGGGTGGGAAAACAAGTTTCTCTAACTTGAAAGATCAGCTGGATAGGGTCCCACAAGGGAGTGTCTTAAGTGTGGCCCTGTTTTTACCATTCCTTAAGTGACACTGTAAAAGTCACTTATAGCATAAATCATGTTGTTTCAGTGGGCAACATACCATGGGTTCAAATTTTCCACAAGCAAGACCATGGCTATGTATTTTCCACAAACGAGGAAAATTTTCCATCCTTCTCTCTATTTTAGGAGCAAAAAAACCCCTTGCAATTCGTTTAAGAGGTGAAATACTTGGGTCTAAATCTTGACTCAAGGCTTTCATGGGCGCTCACATAAACGTTAAAGGTTTAAGGCTGCAAAAGCACTTAGTATGTTGCAGGTTTCTTTCACATCTATCTTGGGGTGCAGACCGTATGGGTTTTTTACCGAGCGCTTATTTTATAGTAAACTTGGCTGTGAGGCTATTCATCTGAAACTCCCACTTTCTCCAGAGTTGGACTTGGTTCATAATGAAGCCTCCCCAGAATCTGCAACAGGGGCTTCTAGGAGTCACCTGTATGCTGAGAGTGGAGAGCATCCTCTTTTCATTACATAGGACTACATGAATCTGATTTAAAACACGAGACTACAAAGGATTCCGGTAATCTTCTACATCCAATTGCTTTTTTTCAACCTCCTTTTAGGATAGCTGACCTATTTGGGAGGAGAATGAGGAATCTTGTGGAAGATCTTAATTAAATTTTCCCCTAAGGTTCTGGCTGTTGGAATTCCCAAATTCCCTCCTTGGGACTAATCAAGTTGGCTGGGTTTTTTTCGGGGAATTGGAAAAGGGAAAAAATCTGATACAGAGTCAAAAGAGATTTCTTAAACACACTCTAAGTACCAAGGATAAGATGCAAATATATACAAATGGGTTCGAAATCTGGGAAAAAAGGTATGGGCTTTGCAGCAAATGAGCAGAAGGAAGACTTCACTTGGCAGTCTAGCAGCCCTCGATTTTCACTACAGAGGTTACATGCCATCCTTGCCAGCATTCGAGATGGCTAAAGTCTTACGAACCATTTAATTATAACATATTGTGACTCTCATAGTGCCTTGCAAGAAATCAAGAGCTTTAAACTCATTACCACCCCAGTGGTGAACGGAGGTTTTTAAGGTTGGCTTGCACTAATGTCAACATGTAAAAGATAACTCTTTGTTGGGTGCCCGCACATGTTGGTATTTGTGGGAATGACAGCGTGATCGGGGAAACTTTAACCTGTGATGCTCGTTTTTTTTTCTCCCACAGACCGGCTTGAAACCCAGCATCAGGAGGTTGTCTTCGTGATAAATGGAGGGAAACAATGGAGGGCATACCTCTAGAAACAAAACTGCGAGAGATTAGAGATGACCTTGGCGTTGGGTGGGCCAGCATCCATCCCAACCGAAAAAGAGTTTTTATTAACAAGAATAAAAAAATTGGGCCACACCCAAGACTGACTCATGGGCCGATGATGGCTAAAAGTCAAGCACTTGGGGAGGGGATGCCAAGAGCCATTAACGATCGCCCCATGTAGTGAAAAGATTTTGGCAACATTCTCAGACAAAAAAACTATTTTACTTGTCTCCCCCATTATGCACTGAAAAAATGTATTGGTGGAGGATTGTGACATAGAAAAATCTTATTAAAGTTTATAAAAAATAAAATAAAAATTAATTTATGCATAATGTTTATGCAATAATTTATACATTTAGAGCATAGAAAAATTTTGTTTTGATTTTTAATATATGTTTAATTTTATTTATTATTATTTGTAATTTTTTATTGATAGACTTTTAAAGTTTTATATATCTTAATATTCCCATCTATCAATGTATTCGCCGCTAGTGATCTTAGCTGTTGACGCGGCATATAATAATGAATAATTTAATCAATCCCCGTCTCCGAATGCCACGCATGGCAAACACAGGGTAGGTATGACCCCTGGGAAGAGCGGATGCCCTTCCCATCTACAAGATAGGAAATCAATTTTTGGAACCCTTCCTGCCTCCCTCTCCAGTGAAACAGCCCCTAAAGGCTTTTTCCCACCTCAGCTAGGGAGCTTTGGTCCTGCCCTCAAAGAGGAGGTTCCAATGGCAAGGACCACGAATGAACGCCGATGTAACGAGACGTTACTTATAAACCTTTTGCATGCAAGTGCCGCAGAGGCAGGATAGCGATGGTTTAGCCCTGCTGTGTGATTGGTTTAATGAATACGAAAATGTCGGGAATCATTTTCGAGGAAGGCCAATTTTTTGGATTTAAAAGGATATGGACTGTGAAGGATCCTTTTCGCTGTTTTTTTCAATTTTTCGAGCTAATCAATATTTTTTTTCCCCCCTGTCTGTGTATCTTTCGTCTCTTTTCTCTCTGCCTGACTTTTCTGGGAAATGGTGTATTGCATATATATTTTATTTGTTTTTGTGTGGGTGTGTGTGTGTGTGGGTGTGTGTGTGTGTGTGTGTGTGTGTGTGGTTTTGTGTGTGTGTGTGTGTGGGCTGTGTGTGTGGTTTTGTTTTCCTTTTTTTTGAGGGGGGCATGTGTAATCAGATATCAGAATAATCAAAATATCCCCTTTATCCTTATTTATCCTTCTTGTCGTTCAGCCGAAAACATTGTTGTTAGTTACCCCATTGCAGCAAAGGGTGTGAATGCGATTTTCAGATTTCGATAGATATAAACGATGTAGTCTTCGAATTTTTTTTTTTGGTCAATCAACGTCAGAGTCTGGCCTCCAACGTCACATTCGCACTAACTGGGCCCTGTTACTGGTTAACTCTGGTCAAACCGACCGCAGGCCTAAAGTATTCTTGCCATTTAAACCGGCATATGGAAGGAAAAAAAAAAAAAACATAATGAATACACGATGAAATATATTATGAACCTTCATACGGCAAATGGCCACTGATATTGATGCTGCTAAGCAAATACCAAGGCAAAATTAATCGCGTCCACTCGGGGAAAAAAAATATCGCCCCCGTCCAGGGGGAAAATAGGGTCAATCTAGCCTAAACAACAGGGTGTGTGTTTTTCCATACATCAAGATAATCTGGAGTTGATTGGGAGTTGGTGAGGGGATGAGTGGTGAGTGATTGAGTGATTAAAGGGGGGCGAGCGGGGGCGAGCGAGCAGCGGGGAAAACCCGTTGGAGGTGAGAGGGGGGATACCCTATTAAATTACTTTAACATTTCTTTGTAATTGCAATCATTGGGTTTTATCCCCCCCCTTTTCCCCTTTTTTTTAAAAAATTAAAACCTGACTTGTTTTCCAAGCATGTGTAATATTTTATGAAAACAGTAATCAGTAAAAAAAAAAAAAAAAAAAATTTCAGGACCAGATTACAGACGGATTTATGAAAAAAAATAAGACGTTAATCTTAATCAAAAAAACTGGCTTACTTTTTTTGCGTCATTCTTTTTTTAGAGTTCCTTAAATTTTCTTTTTTTCTTATTGGGGTTTAAAGAGTTTCGTTTTTTTATCTAAAATTAATATCATGTTTGTGAAACTTCTTTTTTATGTTATTTTCATTTTTTTTATATGCTATATTTTTTTGGGTAAATTTAAAAATTTTTTTTAAGAGAAATTTGGAAAACTTTTGTTTTTGTTTAATTTTTTAGCATATACCATGTTATTTTTTTACTTCATGTAGAAGAATTTTTGAAAATTTTGCTGTTTTCTAGACTTTAAAAGATTAATATTTAGGAAAAAGTTTTTTTCCCTTTCTGGTATTTCTATCATAAAATTCAAAACAAAGGAAATTTTACTTCATTATGTAACCATGACGAGTTTTTTTTTTTTTTTTTTTTTTACATTTGTGCAGGATATGTAATTAAAATCATCTTCCCAGCATTATTATTAAGATATTAAAAATTACTTGCACACTTTTCATGTTTTAAATTTCTTAAAATTTATATTCTTTAAATGCTGTCCAAGAGCAGTCTTTTAAAAAAAAAGTGCTTTTTACCTGGATTAGGCTGGTCCTCAACCTTTACATATTG
>NW_023662159.1:0-16528 GCF_015228065.2 Penaeus monodon | reverse complement strand
ATTTGGTATGATAATACCACTTCTAGTAATTATTATCATTGTTACCTTAATAATTGCGAAATCACCAAAGAAATCAAAAAAACGCTTTTTCGAGAAACTCTCAGAAGGCATATTGCAAGATTTTGCCGCTTTTTCGGACTTTTGGGAATGTTTTTCTTATACCTTTTTTATATATATATATGGAGGACATTCCTGTTATTATCATCATCACTATCATGTTATTCATTATTATCATTCATTATTGCAATTATTATCATCATTATGCAATTATTATCATTATATTGCCAATTATGCAGTTAATAATATATAATTTGCAGCTATACTAATAAACAACAACCACTAATAATAGAACTAACAATAATAATAACAATAATACGATATTATAATAATTATCTATATCATTATTTTAATTAAATATCGTTATTACAGTAATTATTACTGTTATAATAATTAATTTTGCAATTATACTACTAGTAAAACTGATAATTAATGATAATAATAACGATGAATAATATTAATAACGATATTATGAAACATAATAATAGTAATGGTAATAATAATGTAATAATAATAATTATAAAAATAATAATAATAATAATAATAATAAACAATAATAATAATACAATAATAATAATAATAATTAATGATAATAAATAATAGTAATAATAATAATAATTATAATAATAACTGTAGTAATAATAATAATAATAATGATAAATATTGATAATATTAATAAATCATCAAATGTATCAAAATTCTCTTTTCTCACTTTTATCCTCATTATTGTCATGATTAATACGATTTTGGTAATTATTATCATATTACCCTAAATAATTGCCAAAAATCATCAGAGAAATCGAAAAAAAAACGTCATTTGGAGTATACTCTCAAAAGGCTTAGTTTCGCTAGATTTTGCCGCCTTTTTCGGACTTTTGGGAATTATTTCTTTACATTTTTTTGTTTATATTGGAGGACAATTCCTGTTATTATCATCATTATACATGATTTTAATCAATATTATCATTATCATCATCAATTATCATCATTTAGTATCATTATCCTTTTGCAATTATTATTATCATTATTGCAATTTATCATCATTATTGCAATTATTATCATTCATTATTGGCAATTATATCATTTATTATTGCAATTATTGCAGTTATAATATATAATTTTGCAACTATACTAATACAAACAACCAATAAAATAAGAACAACAATAATAATAACCATAATAACGATATTAAAGAATTATCTTTCCATTATTCTAATTAATAGCGTTATTACGTAATTATTACTGTGATATAAATTATTTTTGCAATGATAATAATAGTGATAATAATATGATAATAATTAATATAATAATAATAATAATAATAATTAATAATATAATTAAACAATAATAATAATAATAATAATAAGAATAATAATAAGAATATAATAATAATGTACATAATAATTAATATAATAATGATAATAATATTGATAATATTAATAATCATCAAATGTTCTCAAATTCTCTGTATTCCTCAATTTTATCCTCATTATTGTCATGATAATACGCAATTTGGTAATTATTTATCATTATTACCCTAATTTAATGCCGGAAATCATCAGAGAATCGAAAACACGTCATTTGGAGTCTACTCTCAAAAAGGCTTATATTCGCTAGATCTAGATTTTGCAACTTTTTCGACTTTTGGGAATTATTTTCTTTACGTTTTTGATTATATATGGCGACAATTCCTGTTATTATCATCATTATTATCATGATTATCATCAATATTATCATTTTCTCATATTATCATCATTATTACAATTATTATCATCATTATTGCAATTATTATCATCATTATTGCAATATTATCATTATTATTGCAATTAATTTGCAGTTATAATATATAATTTTGAACTATTACTAAATAACAACAACAATAATAAATAGAAATAACACTACTAACAACACTAAATAACGATATTGTAATACGTTATCTATATCCACTATTTCAATTATATCGTTATTACAGTTAATTATTACTGTTATAATAATTTTTTTGCAATTTATACTCTAGTAAAAATGATAATAATGATAATAATAAAACAATAATAATATTAATAAAGATATTATAATAATAATATAATAAAATAATTAATGATAAAATTTAAAATTAATGAGATAATAATAATAATAATATAATAAGAATAATAATCAATAATATATAATAATCATACTAATCATAACAATAAGAATAATAACAATAATAATAATAATGATAATATGATTAATATTAATAATCATCAAAGTATCAAAATTCTCTTTATTCTCACTTGTATCCTCATATTGTCATGATTAATACGATTTGGAATTATTATCATATTACCCTAATAATTGCAAAATCTCAGAAGAAATTGAAAAAAACGTCAGTTAGGAGTATATTCTCAAAAGGCTTATTTCGCCTAGATTTTGCCGCTTTTTCGACTTTTGGGAATTATTTTCTATTACCATTATTTTTATTATATATGGAGACAATTCCGTTATATTCATCAATTATATCATGATTACTCAAGATTATCCATATCATCATTATCATTCTTTTGCAATTATTATCAATCATTATTTGCAATTATTAGCAGTCATTACTGCAATTAGTATCATTATGTATTGCAATTTATTGCCGTTATAATATATAATTTTGCAAACTATGCTAATAACAACAAACAATAATTAAATAGAAAATAAACAATAATTAATAACAATAATAACGATATTTAATAACTATCTATCTCATTATTAATTAATATCGGATTACAGTAATTATTACTGTTATAATAAGTAATTTTGCAATTATACTAATAGTAAAATGTAATAATGTAATAATAATAATAATAATAATTAATAATAGTTCTTAATATAATAATAACAATAAGAATAATAAACAATAATAAATAAAATCAATAATAATAATAATAATTTAATAATAATAATAATAATAATATAGTAATAATAATAATAATAATATAATATTGATAATATTAATAATCATCAAATGTTATAAAATTCTCTTTATTCACTTTTATCCCATTATTGTCAGGATTAATACGCTTTGGAATTATTATCATTATACCCTAATGATTGCCAAAATCATCAGAGTAATCGAAAAAAAAGTCATTTTGGAGTATACTCTCAAAAGGCTATATTTCGACTAGATTTTGCCGCTTTTTCGACTTGGGATATTTTCTTTTACTGTTTTTTATTATATATGGAGACAATCCTGTTATTATAATCATTATTATCATGATTATCATCAATATTATCATTATCATCATCATTATCATCATATCATCATTATGCAATTATTATCCATCATTATCTGCACTGATTATTCTCATTATTGCAATTATTATCATTTTATTGCAATTATTGCAGTTATAAATATATATTTTTTGAACTATACTTAATCACAAACAACAATAATAATAGAAATAAACAATAAAAACGATATTATAATAATTATCTATATCATATTTTTAATTAATATCGTATTACAGTACATAATTAGTGTATAAATATTTATTTTGCAATTATACTACTAGTAAAAATGATAATAATGATAATAATAACAATAATATTATTAATAGCGATATGATAATAATAATAATAATAATAATGGATAAATATATGATTAATAATAATAATAATAATAATAATAATAATAATAATAATAATAATCATATAATAATAATAAATTAATAGAATAATAATAATAAATAATGATAATATGATAATATTAATAATAATCAAATGTTATCAAAATTTCTCTTTTATTCTCACTTTTATCCTCCATTATGTCCATTGATTAATACGGATTGTGGTAATTATTATCATTATTACCTAATAATTGCCAAATCATCAGAAGAAATCGAAAAAAAAGTCATGTTTGGAGTATACTCTCAAAAAGGCTATATTTCGATAGATTTTGCCCTTTTCCGACTTTGGGAATTATTTTCTTTACCTTTTTTTTATATATATGGAGACAATTCCTGTTATTATCATCATTATTATCATGATTTTAATCAATATTATCATTATCATCATCATTATCCTCAATTATTACATTATTGCAATTATTATCATTATTGCAATTAGTATCATCATTATTGCAATTATTATCATCATTATTGGCAAAATTATTATCATTTTATTGCCATTATTCATTATAATAATAAGTTTGCCACTATACTAATAACAACACAATAATAATAGAAATAACAATAATAATAACAATAATAACGATATTATAATAACTATCTATTCTCATTATATTTAAGTACAATATTCCCCCCCCTTATTACAGTAATTATTACTGTTATAATAATTATTTTTCGCAATTATAACACTATTAAAATGATATAATAATGATAACAATAACCAATCATATATTAATAACGATATTATAATAATTAATAATAAAACTATGATATAATAATGATAAGACTAAATAATAATAATAATACACTAATAATAATAATAATAATCATAATAAGAATAATAATTAATAAATCCTAGTAATAATAATAATAATAATGATAATATTGATAATATTAATATTCATCAAATGTTATCAAAACATTTCTCGTTATTCTCACGTTTATCCTCATTATGTCATGATTACACGATTTAGGTAATTATAATCATTATTACCCTATAATTACCAAAAATCATCAGAGAAAACCCCCGAAAAAAAAACGTCATTTTGGAGTATTACTCTGAAAAGGCTATATTTCGCTAGGATTTGCCGCTTTTTTCGACTTTTGGAAATTAGTTTCTTTACCTTTTTTATTATATATGGAGACAATTCCTTTATTATCATCATTATTATCATGCTTATTCATCAAATATCATTATCATCAGCATTTATAATCATTATCATCATAATTGCAATTATTACATCATTATTGCAATTATTATCATCATTATTGCAATTATATCATCATTATTGCAATTCACCTTATCATATTATTGTAATATTGAAGTTCTAATATATAATTTTGCAAACCTATACTAATAACAACCAACAATAAGAATAGAAATAAAAAATAATAATAACAATAATAACGAATTAAATAAGTATCTATATCATTATTTAATTAATATCGTTATTACAGTAATTATTACTGTTATATAATTATTTTTTGCAATTATACAACTAGTAAAAAATGATTAATAATACTACTAAATAATAATAATAAATAGCCAATAAAACAACAATAATATTAAATAGCGATATATAATAATATAATAATAATGATTATAAATAATAATAATAATAATAATAATAATAATAATAATAATAATAATATAATAATAATAATAGTAAATAATAATAATAATAATGATAATATTGATAATATTAATAATCATCAAATGTTATCAAAATCTCTTTTCTCACTTTATCCTCATTATTCTGATTATATGATTTTGGTAATTATTATCATTATTACCCTAATAAATTGCCAAAAAAATCATCAGGGAAATCGAAAAAAACCGTCATTTTGGAGTATACTCTAAAAGGCTATATTTCGCTAGATTTTTGCCGCTTTTACGACTTTTGATAATTATTTCTTTTACCTTTTTTTATTATATATGGAGACAATTCACGGTTATTATCATCATTAATCTATCATGATTATTCATCAAATATTATCATTATCATCATCATTATCATCATTATCATCATTATTGCACTTATTATCATCATTATTGCAATTATTATCAATATATGCAATTATTATCATATTTATTGCAAATTATTGCAAGTCTATAAATTAAAAAATTATAATTTTGCAACTATACAATAAACAACAATAATAATAGAAATAAACAATAATAATAACAAATAATAACGATATTATAATAATTATCTATATCATTAATTTTAATTAATATCGTTATTATAGTAATTATTACTG
Source organism: Penaeus monodon (assembly GCF_015228065.2). NCBI lineage: Eukaryota > Metazoa > Arthropoda > Malacostraca > Decapoda > Penaeidae > Penaeus > Penaeus monodon. Next base: position 10,556 of record NW_023662159.1, on the reverse strand, counting down.
TTATAAATAATATTTTTGCAATTATGCTATAGTAAAAAATTTTAATAATGACAATTAATAACAATAATAATATTAATATAATTAATAATGATAATAATAATGATGATAATAATAACAATAATAATAAATATAATAATAATAATAATAATAATAATAATAATAATAATAATAGCAAGCATAATAATAATTAATGATAAGATTGATAATATTACTAATCATCAAATGTTATCAAAATTCTCTTTATTCTACTTTTATCTTCTTATTGTCATGATTAATTCGATTTGGTAATTATATATTATTACCCTAATAATTGCAAAAATCATCAGAGAAATCAAAAAAAACGTCATTTTGGAGTATACTCTTCAAAAAAGTCTATATTAAAAAGCTAGATTTGCCGCTTTTCGACTTTTGGGAATTATTTTTCTTTACCTTTTTTTCTTATATATGGAGACAAATTTTGTTATTATCATCATTATATCATTGATTATGATCAAGATTATAATTGATCATATCATTATCATCAACTTTCATATTATTGCAATATATCATCATTATTGCAAATATTATCATCATTTATTGCCAATTATTATTATATGTATTGCAAATATTGCAGTTTATAATATCGAATTTGCAATTATACTAATAACAAGCAAACCACAATACATAATAGAAATAACAATATAATAACAATAATAACGATATTATAATATTATCTATATCATTATTTTAAAATATTCGCTATTACCGTAATATTACTGTTATAATAAATTAGTTTGCAATATACTAGTAGTAAAAATGATAAAATGAGTAATAATAACAATAATAATATTAATAAACTGATATTATAATAATGATTATAATAATGATAATAATAATGAAATAATAATAATAATAATAATAATAATAATAATAATAATAATACTAATAAACAGTAATATAATAATAATAATGATATATTGATACTATTAATAATCAATCAAATGTTATCAAAAATTCTCGTATTCTCACTTTTTCCTCATATTGTCTGATTAATATGATTTGGTAATTTATTATCATTATTACCCTAATAATTGCCGAAAATCATCAGAGAAATCGAAAAAACGTCAAATTTGGAGTATACTCTCACAAGGCTATATTTCGCTAGGATTTTGCCAGTTTTCGACTTTTGGCAATTTTTTTCTTTTACTTATTTTTTAAAATATATATGGAAGAAAATTCCTGTTATTATCATCATTATAATCAGATATTCATCAATATTAATCATTATCATCATTATTATCATCATTATTGCAATTCTTATCATATTATTGCAATTATTATCATTTATTATTTGCCAATTATTGCCGTTATAATATATAATTTTGCAACTATACTAATAACAACAAACAATAATAATAGAAATAAAAATAATAATTACAACAATATTAACGATATTATAAAAATTATCTATATCATTATTTTAATTAATATCGTTATCTACAGTATTAGTACGGTTTATAATAATTATTTTGCAAATATACTAATAGTAAAAATGATAATAATGATCAATAACAATACTAATACAATAACGATATAATAATAATATTAAATAATAATACTAATTAATTATTCTCACTTCCTATCATCATTATTGTTATGATTAATAAATTCTGGTTAATTATTGTCATATTACCCTAATAATTGCGAAATCACCAAAGAAATCGAAAAAAAACGTCATTTTGGAGTTTACTCTCAAAAGGCTATATTTCGCTAGATTTTGTCTTTTTTTTTCGACTTTTGGGAATGTTTTTCTTATACTTTTTTATTATTATATTGGAACAATGACTGTTATTATCATCATAAATTATCATGATATCATCATATTTCGTTATCATCATTCATTATCATCATATCATCATTATCATCATCATTATCATCATTGATTGCAATTATTTCATCATATGCAATGTTATCATTATTATTGCAATTATTGGAGTTGAGTTGTAGTGATATTTTTTCAATAATAACCTAATAACCACAAACAATAACGATAGTAATAAACAAAAAATAACAATAATAACGATTTTGTATATATTTATATCATTATCTTAATTAGTATCGTTTATTACTGTAATTATAATGTTAGAATAAATTATTTTGACAATTATACTACTAGACAAAATAAAATAATGCTAATAATAACAATAATAGTACTAATAAAATATATAATCATAGCATTATTATCATATACCTATACTTATTATTATTATGTTATTATACAGTTATAATAGGATTTTTTGCAATAATACTAATAAATAATTAGATATAGTAATAATAATACTAATAATGATAATAATAATAATAATAATCAATAATAATACTAATAATAATAAACAATATTCAAACGTTATCCAAAATTCTCTTTTATTCTCACCACTACCCCACTCTGATTTATCATCATTATTGTTATGATTATACAATTCTGGTAATTTATTATCATTATTACCATAATATTGCCAAAATCACCAAAGAATCGAGAAAGCGAAAACGTTCATTTGGAGGTTATTCTCTCAAAAGGCTATATTCGCTAGATTTTGCGATTTTTCGACCTTTGGGAGTGTTTTTTCTTCTTATAACCTTTTTTATAAGAGATTAATGGACAAAATTCCTGTTATTATCATGAATCATTATCATGATTATCATCATATAATTCGTATCATCATTCATTATCATCATTATCATCATCATTATCATCATTATTGCCAATTATTATCATCATTATTGCAATTGTATCATTATTATTGTAATTATGGGAGTTATAGAATAATAAATATATGTTATTTTTTGCAATTAATTACTAATAACCACAACAATATAGTAGTAATAACAATAATAATAACAATAATAACTATTTTTTTTTTATTAAAAAAAAAAAAAATAATTATTTTATATATTATCTTAAATTAGTATCGGTAGTACTGTAATTATTACTGTTATTATAATCATATTTTGGCAATATACTACCATTACAAAAAATAATAATGATAATAATAACACTGATAATACTAATTAACAAATTATAACCACTAGCCTTATGTATTATACTTATATTATATTATTATTGTTATTATTTCAGTTATAATCGATTTTTTTGGGATAAATACTAATAATTAGATAAATAGTAATAGAAATAATAATAATAATAATAATAGTAAAATAATAATAATAATTAAAATAATAATAATTAATATATTAATATTCAAATGTTATCAAAATTCTCTTTATCTCATTTGACATCATTATTGTTAGATTAATATAAACTTCCTTGTAATTATTACCATTATGACCTAATAATTGCCGAAATCACCAAAGAAATCGAAAAAAAAACCAGTCATTTGGAGTATACTCTATAAAGGCCTACATTTCGCTAGATTTGCCGCTTTTTTGACTTTGGGAATGTTTTTCTTATTCCTTTTTTATATTAATATATGGACACATTCCTGTTATTATCATCATCGTACATGATTATCATCATATTATCGTTATCATCAGTATTATCGTTATCATCATCAATTATCTTCATTATCATCAATAATTATCATTCATTATTGGCAATTATTACACATTATTGCAATTGTTATCAGTATTATTGCAATTATTGAGTTTATAGTATATATTGTGCAATAATACTAATAACCCAACAACAATGATAGTAATCACAATAAGAATAAACAATATAACGATTTATAATAATTATTATTTCATTATCTTAATTAGTATCGTTATACTGTAATTATACTGTTATAATAAATTATTTTTGGCAATTATACTACCAATACAACTAATAAATGATAATAATCAACAATAATAATCCTAATAACAATATAAAAACACTAGCATTATTATTATTATACGTATACTTATTATTATTATGTTATTAATTACAGTTATGATAGATTTTTTGGCAATATTACTAATAATTAGATAATAGTACTAATAATGATTTTAATGATAATAATAATAATAATAATATAATAATAATATAATAATAATAATAATAATAATAATAATAATAATAATAATATTCAAATGTTATCAAAATTCTCTTATTCTACTTTTTTATCATCCTTATTGTTTTATGATTAATACAATTCTGGGGAAATTATTATCATTATTACCATAATAATTGCGAATATCACCAAAGAAATCGAAAAAACGTCATTTTAGAGTTATACTGTCAAAAGGCTATATTCGATAGATTTTGCCGCTTTTTTCGGACTTTTGGGAATGTTTTCTTATACCTTTTTTATAATATATATGGACACAATTCCTGTTATTTCATCATCATTATCATGATTATCATCATGATTATCGTATCAATAATCATTATATAATTATCATCATCAGTATCATATTATTGCAATTATTATCATCATTATTTGCATTGTTATCATTATTATTGTAATTATTGGAGTATAGTATTATATTTTTGCAATATACTAATAGACCACAACAATAATGATAGTAATAACAATAATAATAACAATAATAACGCTTTTTATAATAATTATTTATATCATTATCTTAATTAGTCGTTATTACTGTAATGATTTACTGTTATTATACCATTTTTGCAATAATACTACCATTACAAGTAATAAATAATGATATAATTAACAATAATAATACTAATAATATTATAACCACTAGCATCATTATTATTATACTTATACTTATATTATTATTGTTATTATGCAGTTATAATAGATGTTTTGGCAAAATACTAATAATTTAGATAATAGTAATAGAATAATAATTAATAATAATCATAATATAATAATAATAATAATAATAATAATAATAAAATAATAATAATACTAAATAATAATATTCAAATGTATCAAATTCTCTTTATTCTCACTTTTCTTATCATCATTATTGTTATGATAATTACAATTCTGGTAAGTATTTTCATTATTCCCTAATATGACGAAATCACCCCAAAGAAAAGAAATCGATAAAAACGTCATTTTGGGTTATACTCTCAAAAGGCTATATTTGCTAGATAGATTTTGGCCGCTTTTTCGACTTTGGGGAATGTTTTTTCTAATACCTTTTTTATATTATATATGGGGACACAATTCCTGTTATTATCATCCATCATTATCATGATTATCATCATTATTATCGTTATCATCATGCATATCATCTTTATCATCAATCATCATCATCATCATTATTGCCAATTATTATTATCATTATTGCAATTGTATCATTATTATGCATATAGAACGTTATAGTATATTATTTTTGCATAATACTAAATAACCACAAACAAAATGAGTAGTAATAACAATAATTAATAACAAACGATTTATAATAATGATTTATATCATTATCTAATTAGTATCGTTATTACTGTAATTTTTAGAGTATAATAATTATTGTTGCAATTATACTACCAGACAAATATAATAATGTAATAAAACAATAATAATACTAATAATCAATATTATAACAACGATCATATTATTATTATAACTTATACTTATTATTATTATTGTTATAGTCAGTATAATAGATTTTTAGCAATACTACTAAGACCAAGATAAATAGTAATAATAATAATAATAAATTATAATAAAATTCTAATAATAATATAATAATATTAATAAGAATAATAATAATAATAATAATAATAATAATAATAATAATAATAATAATATTTAATAATATTTAAATGTTTTCAAAATTCTATTCTCACTTTTAACATCATTATTGTTATTGGATTAAATCATTTTGTAAATTATTATCATTATACCCTAATAATGCCAAAATCACCAAAGAAATCGAAAAAAACGTTCTTATTAGGAGTATACTCTCAAAAGGGGGACATTCATTTTGCAGATTGCGCTTTTTCGACTTTTTTGGGAATGTTTTTCTTATATTTTTTTTATATTATATAGGACACCAATTCCTGTTATTATCATCATCATTATCATAATTAGTATCGTTATCATCATATTATCGTTATCATCATCATTATATAATTATCATCATCATTATCAGTTTTATTGCAATTATTATCATCATTATTGCAATTAGTATCATTATATTGCAATTATTGGAGTGATAGTATATATTTTTGCATAATTACTCATAACCACAACAAAATGTAGTAATAACAAAAAATAACATAATAACGAATTTTATAATTATTTATATCATTAGCTTAATTATTATCGTTATTACTGTAATTATTACTGTTATAATAATTATTTTTGCAATTACTCTACCAGTACAAATAATAAAAGATAATGATAACAATAATAATACTAATAACAATATTATAACACTAGCATTATCATTATTATATTATACTTTATTTTATTGTTAGTCTTACAGTTACAATAAATTGTTTGAGAAATAATACTATAATTAAGATAATAGTAATAATAATAAGTAATAATTAATAATAATAATAATAAATAGTAATAATAATAATAATAATAATAATAATAATAAGAATATTCAAAATGTTATCAAAATTCTTCTTTTTTTCTCACTTGATCATCCTTATTGTTATGATTAATACAATTCTGGTAATTAATATCATTATTACCCTAATAATTGCCGAAATCACCAAAGAAATAAAAAAAAAACGTCATTTTGGAGTATACTCTCAAAAGGCTTTATTTCGCTAGATTTTGCCGCTTTTTCGACTTTTGGGAATGTTTTTCTTATACCTTTTTTATATTATACATGTACACAATTCTTGTTATTATCATCATCATTATCATGATTATCATCATTATTATCGTTATCATCATCATTATCATCATTATCATCATCATTATCATCATTATTTCAATTATTATCATTATTGCAATTGTTATCATTATTATTGCAATTATTGGAGTTATAATATATATTTTTGCAATAATACTAACCACAACAATAATGATAGTAATAACAATAATAATATAAATAATAACGATTTTATAATAACTATTTATATCATTATCTTAATTAGTATCGTTATTACTGTAATTATTACTGTTATGATAATTATTTTTGCAATTATACTACCAGAATAAATAATAATAATGATAATAATAACAATAATAATACTAATAACAATATTATAATCACTAGCATTATTATTATTATACTTATATTTATTATTATTATTGTTATTATTACAGTTATAAAAGATTTTAAGTCAATAATACTAGTAATTAAAATAATAGTAATAATAATAATAATAATAATAATAATAATAATAATAATAATAATAATAATAATAATAATAATAATATTAATGATATTCAAATGTTATCATAATTCTCTTTATTCTCACTTTTATCATCATTATTGTTATGTTTAATACAATTCTGGTAATTATTATCATTATTACCCTAATAATTGCCGAAATCACCAAAGAAATCGAAAAAACGTCATTTTTGAGTGAACTCTAAAAAGGCTACATTTCACTAGATTTTGCCGCTTTTTCGACTTTTGGGAATGTATTTCTTATACCATTTTTATATTATATATGGACACAATTCTTGTTATTATCATCATCATTATCATGATTATCATCATTATTATCGTTATCTTTCATATTATCGTATGATATATCATTATCATCATCATTATCATCATTATTGAATTATTATCATCATATTCAATTTTTTATTATATTATTGCAATATTGAGTTATATAATATATTTTTCAATAATATAACCACATCAATAATGTTAGTAATAACAATAATAATATCAATAATACGATTTTATAATAACTAATTATATCATTATCTAATAGTATCGTATTACTGTAATTATTACTGTTAAATAATTATTTTGGAATTATACTACCATACAAATAATAATAATGATAATATAATAATAATACTAATAACAATATTATAACACTAGCATTATTATTATTATACTTATACTTATTATTATTATGTTATTATTACAGTTATAATAGATTTTTGCAATAATACTAATAAATAAATTATAGATAATAAATAATAATAATAAATAATAATAAAATAATAATAATAATAATAATAATAATAATAATAATAATAAAAATAATAATTCAAATGTTATCAAAATTTTCTCTTATTCTCACATTTATCATCATTATTGATATGTTAATTATATTCTGGTAATTTATCATTATTACCCTAATAATTGCCGAAATCACCAAAGAAATAAAAAAACATCATTTTGGAGTATACTGTCAAAAGGCTATATTTCGCTAGATTTTGCCGCTTTTTCGACTTTTGTGAATGTTTTTCTTATACCTTTTTTATATTATATATGTACACAATTCCTGTTATTATCATCATCATTATCATGATTATCATCATTATTATCGTTATCATCATCATTATCTCATCATCATTATCATCATCATTATCATCATTATTGAATTATTATCATCATTATTGCAATTGTTATTATTATTGCAATTATTGTAGTTATATATATATTTTTCGCAATAATACTAACCACATCAATAATGATAGTAATAACAATAATAATAACAATAATAACGATTTTATAATAACTATTTATATCATTATCTTAATTAGTATCGTCATTATTGTTATTATTAGAGTTATGATAGATTTTTTGGCAATATTACTAATAATTAAGAAATAGTAATATAATATATAATAATAATAATAAAATAATAATAATAATAATAATAATAATAATAATATTATAATAATAATAATAGTAATAATAATATTCAAATGTTATCAAATTCTCTTTATTCTCACTTTTATCATCCTTATTTTATGATAAATACAATTCTGGAATATTATCATTATTACCCTAATAATTGCCGATATCACCAAAGAAATCGAAAAACGTCATTTTGGATATGTCAAAAGGTAATTTCGCTGATTTTGCCGCTTTTTCGACTTTTGGAATGTTTTTCTTATACCTTTTTTATCATTTATATGGACACAATTCTGTTATTACTCATTCATTATCATATATCATCATTATTATCGTTATCATATCTTATCTATTATCATTATCATCATATTATCATTAATTGCAATTATTATCTCATTATTGCAATTTTTCATTAATATTGAATATGAGTTATAGTATATATTTTTGCAATAAACTAATAACCAAACAATGATTTGTAAATAACAATTAATATTACAATAATAACGTTTTATAATAATTATTTATATATATCTTAATTATACTTAATTACATTATAAATGTAAATTATTACTGTTATATAAATCATTTTTGCAATTATACTACCATTACAATAATAATAATGTAATATTAACAATAATAATACTAAAAACAATATTATAAACCACTAGCATTATTATATTATACTATACTTATTATTATTATTGTAAAATTAAGTTATAAGATTTATTGGCAATAAATACTAATAATTAATATAATAGAATAGAAAATAATAATAAAATAATATAAAATATAATACTTATACTTAATGTAATGATAATAAAATTAATAATAATATCTAATAATTCAAATGTTATCCAAAATTCTCTAATTCTCACTTTTATATCATTATTGTTAATTAATACAATTCCTGGTATTTATATCATTATTACCTTATAAATGCTGAAATAACCTAAGAAATCGAAAAAAGTCATGAGTTACTCTCAAAAGGCTATATTTCGTAGATTTTGCCGCTTTTCGACTTTTGGGAATGTTTTCTATACCTTTTTATATTATTATGGACACATTCCTGTATTATCATCATCATTATCATGATTATCATTCATTATTATCGTATATCATCATTCATATATTAAAATCCAATATATATCAGTATTGACAATTATATATCATATTGCAATTTTATCATTATTATTGCATTATTGAAGTATAGTATATATTTTGCAATAATACTTAATAACCACAACTATAATGATAGTAATAACAATAATAATAAATAATAATAATAATAATATTATATCATTATCTTAATTAGTATCGTTATTACTGTAATTTACTGTTTATTAATTATTGTTTTCATTATATATCCATTACAAATAATAATAATGATAATAATAAAAAATTCAATAAAATATATAACAACAGCATTATATATATACTTATACTTATATATTAATGATTAATTACATTATAATAGATTTTATTGGCAAAATATAAATTAATCAAAAATCAATATATTATAATCATAATTTATGATTAATACAATTCTGATTAATTATCATATTACTAATATGCGAAATACCAAAGAATCAAAAAACGTCATTTAGATTTACTCTCAAAGGTATTTTTTCCCAATTTGGCTTTTTCGACTTTCCGCTATATTTCTAATACCTGTTAATATAATATTGACAAATTACTTTTACATATTTCATAATTTTCCTTTTTACTTGGCATGTTTTCTATCACTTTAATCATATATACATATTGCAATATTATTATCATATTCATGTTATAATTTATCTTTTTTGCAGTTATTGAAGTATAGTATATTTTCAATATAAATACCAATATAAAATACAATATAATAATAATTT
>NW_023662158.1:0-16528 GCF_015228065.2 Penaeus monodon | reverse complement strand
GCGAGGAGGGCCCTTCGGATGAAGCTCAGGCGCCCTCGTGCCCCCGCGAGGCGCTGGGCGAGGCCGTCAGGCTCAGAGCCCGCGACCGAAGCCGGGGGCGGAAGCTTTCCCGAGAGCAATCGACCTCCCCGCAAGGGAGGGGCGCTCGACAAGGTGCGAGATCTGCCAAAAACCCCGGGGCCGAGAACACGACCGTGCCGGCGGCGCCCGCGAGGCGGCCAACCAGATGCAGGGGGCCCGGGGCTCGTGAGTCGGGGACAGGCAGCCGGGCCCAGCAGTCCCAGAGTCGGGGCCGGGCAGCTCCCTCGTTCGCCCCAAGTGAACCGCCCAGGCTCAGTGGGCCGCACCCCTTCCCCGGCGCGCGCTCGCGCATGGAAGACCGGCCCCCCCCCAGGAGGAGCGAGCGAGGAGCCCGCAGTTCGCCAGAGCAGAAAACCGCCTCCCGAGCCACCCAGGCCGCCTCACGGGCTCCCAGAGCATGTCCGCAGCCCAGCAATCGCTGAGTCGAAAGGACCCCGGCAGTGCGGAACGAGGACAGGAGGCCCTCGACCAGCTCGAGACCCAACCCAGGAACTCGAAGAGGAAAGGGGCCGCTACAGCACCTGCAGCAGGAGGGGGTTTCTCTTCCCCTGAAGGCCGAAGTCGAGAAGCTGTCGGGGAGCAGGAGGAGATAAACGCCAGCGTCGACGGCTCGCACCTCGGTAATGACCCGGAACAGCGCATCTCACGCTCACAGCTGGGAAAATCTCGCCCCTCCCCGCAGGGCAGCCACCTCGGGACAAGGTGAGGAGTGAAGACCCATCGCCGACGAACGGGGCCAAACCCCGATGGCGGTGGTCGGGGCTGGGCGAGATCACCTCGGGCCCTGGACCCGCCTCCCAAGTGCTGCCCCGCAAAACCGGGCCCGCTCACCCAGTCGGACCTGGAGGACATCCTGGTCAAGCTGCAACTGCTCGTTCAGACCCTGGACGATGAGATGCGCAACCGCGCCGATCAGGAACAGCAGCAGCAGCAACAACAGCAACAAGAAGATCAGCAGTCCGGCGAACAACGCCTGGTCGGGATCATCACCGAGCTGGTTCTGGTGCGTCGTTCTCCAGGCCCGCTGGAACGAGGAGTCCAGGCGACTTCTCGATGGCGATCTCGCGACCGGCGAGGGGTTTTGACCCGATCACCGAAGCCCGGCTCGAGAAGCTGGCCGGCGATCAAAACAAGATCCGCGGCCTGTTCGAGGCCATCATGAAAAACCCTGCGATCCGACGGACGACGGCGCGGGAAGCGATGGGGGAACCGGACGATGAAGTGCTTGCTCACGATCAGCATGGGCCTTTTCTCTTCACCTCGCCCGCGGTGGCTCAGGGTCTTCCGCCTGAGATCCCCGCCCTCACCCGCCAGATCCGTCGCAACATGCTCGAAACGGAGCGTGCGATCGATCAGGTCGAACGGGGCCCGGCAGGAGCAGTCCGAAGCGGCCAAGAAGCCCCTCGATGAGCTGATCAACAAGCTAAACCAGGGAGTCAGCAGATCACCCAGGACTCGACGAGGTCATTCAGAAGATGCCTCGCAACAGGGGTGGCCAGGCGGAGGGGGCGGCGAGCCCAAGTCGTCCGGCCAGAGCGGGGACAGCCAGACCAGGATCAGTCCGGCAGTAAGGACCGCAACCAGCGGGAGAACTCCGGCGGTCAGCAGTCGCAAGATCAGGGCGGCCAGCCGCAGAACCAGCAGCAGAATGGCAACCCCGAGGCGATGGCGAGAACCCCGCCTCGGGCCAGAACCAGCAGGGCCGGCAGCGCCCCCAGAGCGCACCGAGGCGACGCCCGCGCCGGACGATGCCCAGCGCTGGGGCTTCCTGCCCGAGGGGCTGCGCCAGCGACTCCTGGACCGCAACTTCGCGAGTTCACCCCCGATTATCAGCGCGAGCTCCGGAACTACTTCCGGCGCACCTTTAACCCGAAGCGCCCGTCGGCCCCCCCGGACCCTGATGGTCCGGGGGGCGCGGCCTCCGCCCGGCCCGCGGCCCACTGGCCGCCGCCGGGCATCCGTGGATGATGCGGGGCATGGAGCCCACCCCCGTCGTCCTCCTGACCCTGTCGTTTACAAGCTGGGGCTTCTGAGCATCGGTTCCTCGCCCCAGGCAGGAACCGGACCGAGGAGGACTTCTTCCTCGGCGGCCGACGCTCGGCCCCTTCGTCACCGCGATCTCCGCCTCCGCGAGCTCGTCCTCGCCTGGACGCTGCTTGGCGTGAGCGGAGCGGCCTTTTTCGGAGGGGCCCGCCCGCCCTGTGGCTCTGCCCGGGTTTCGTCGGTGGCTTCCTGCTGAACTGGTTTGGGTGGCTCCCGGCCTTCGCAGGCTCTCGCGCGGCAGGGGGCACTCACCCTGACCCAGGTGCTCGGCGAAGGCGAATCACGCCGGGGTGGGGTGACCAGGGTCGCGTCGGTGATCACCCTGATCTCACTCGCCATCTACGTCGGAGTGCAGTTCCAGGCGGCAGGCGCGACCTTCGAGAGCACCTTTGATCTCGATCGCGGCCAAGCCTCTCGATCGGCGTGGCGGTGATCGTCGTCTACACCCTGCTCGGTGGCTTCCTCGCGTGAGCATCACCGACGCGGGGCGGGGCATGATCATGGCGCTCACCGCGGTGGCCTTGCCGGTCGCCGGTCTGATCGCGGTGGGTGGTCCGGGTGCCCTCATCGATGGCATGAGCCGGGTGGAGCAAGGGGGGTTCGGGAGCCTCGTCGGATAGGGTGGCCTCTTTGCCGCCATCGGGGTGGCCATGGGGCTACCTCGGCATCGGACTCGGCTATCCCGGTCAGCCGCACGTCGTCAATCGCTTCATGGGCCTGAGGAAGGGGAGGCTGCGCCCCAGGCGGGCCCGCCGCATCGCCCCGGGATGGGCGTTTACCGTCTACATCGGCATGATCATCGCCGGTTGGTCGGCGCGTCTCCTCCTGCCCGAAGCGGCGAAGGAGCAAAGCCTGCTCGCGCTCACGCACCACCTCTTCCACCCCGCGGTGGCTGGCATCATGACCGCGGCCATCCTCAGCGCCATGATTCCACCGCCGACAGCATGCTGCTGGTCGGAGGCTCCACGATCTCGAACGACCTGCGCCTTTCGGGGCGCGATCCGCGGCGCGCGGTGTTCCTCTCGCGTGCGGTCGTTCTGGCCCTTAGCGTCGCAGGAGTCTTCGTCGCGTCTATGCCCCGGCCAGCATCTTCCGCATGACGCTCTTCGCCTGGGCATCATGGGCGGGGGGTTTTGGGCCGATCGGCTTGGCGTCTCTGGCGCGGGCCCCTGCCCCCTCGGCACCCGCCTCATGGCGATGCTTCTCGGCGGGCTCGAGCACCGCTGCGCTCTGGTATGGCGGCTGGCTTCGTCCCTCTGAGCTGCTGCTCATCCCTTCGCAGCGGTGGTGGCCTTCCTGGTCGTCAGCGCTTTGATCGCCGAAGCAAGGCTGAGGACGGTCGGGGGTGATCTTGCGGATCACCCGATGCCTGAGGTTCCGGACCAAAAGGTGGGCTCTCGACCCGGCACACTCCGCGACACCCCGCGCACCCGATCAGACCAGGCTGCTGCGGCGCTCGCTCACCCACACCTTCTTCCAGCACCCAAGGCGGCGCACCATGGCGTCGACCGCTGACCGATGGCCGGTTCGGCATCGATGGCGTCGGCATTGGCATCGTGGACCGCTCCGTCCACCGTCACCACCACCGGGTTGCAGTGGAAGAGCCCACCTCATCCTCCGGCCTGCGGTCGTCAGGCACACCATCCGCTGAGCACCTCGGAGCTGAAACGGGCGAAGGCGAAAGCGACGCGACGATGCACGAAGGCCCGAAGGTCCCGCCCGAAAATCCTGCTGCCGTCCGCTGAGATTTAAGTACATCCTGGCCGCTCCTTTACCGCGCGACTCCCGTGGTGCCCACCACCGCGTCCGTCGCGCCGCCCCCACCAACGGTTCGACACCGTCAGCGGGGCAACCGGGGGCGCAAGACAGTCCGATTCGAACGGGCCACCCGACCATCGGACGCACCTTCGGTCCGAGGAGACGGCGGTGGCGATGGCCAGCGCCTCGCCGACCAGCTTTTCCCCTCGTGGGCCACTTGGCAGGCGCCCTGACGCGAGAGCGCGTCAGCATGGAGGCGATAGCGCGAACGCACCGAAAACGGGACCTCGGGGGCCAGCGCCGAAGCTGAGCGAGGATGGACGACACCGCCGCCGGATCCGGCAGGGTGAGGACCGCAGCCCGGAAGTGCGAGAGACCGAGGTGCGCCAGGACCCTGGGGGTTTGCTGGCGTCCCCGACTCCCGATCAGCCCCCCCTCCGCCGCGACCTCTCCGATGCGCGGATTGAGGTCGATGACGTGCACGGCAAAGCCGCGTTCCGTGAAAGAGCGTCCCACGGCACGCCCGGCCGGACCGTAGCCGACGAGCAGGATCGCCCCTTGTCAGCGTCATGATCGTGATGCGCGGAGCCATCACCCCGCTGACCACGCCCGTGCCGAAGCGACCGACCAGGCGCGCCGCGATTTTCGGCCCAAGCGCCACGAGGGCCGGCGTGGCGAGCAGGGTGAGCAGGTGGTCGAGACCAGCAGCAGGAAACGTCGTTTTTCAGAGTCCCCGCCTGCCGCGCGGTCTCCAACACGACAAACCCGAACTCGCCGGTCTGCGAAAGGGAAAAGCCCCGCGCCAGGGCTCCGACTGACGGCACCTTCATCGCCCGCAGCACGCCCCAGGTGATGACCCCCTTTGCCAACCAGCACCGCCGCCGTGGTCGCGAGCAGGAGCCCAGGGATCGAGCAATCCAGCCCGGATTGGCGAGCATGCCGATCGACCCGAAAAAGAGCCCATGAGCAGGGGCTTTCAGCGAGGCCACGTCAGCGCGGATCTGGGTCGCGAAAGGGGGACTCCGCCAGGATCATGCCGGCGAGGAAGGCCCGATTGGCCGGACTCACCCCCCCCGAGTGCGCGGCGAGCGCCGCCCAAGGCCGCCACCGTGGCCATCAGGATCGGGAGGGCGCGATGACGGCTGATGATGTTCGATCGCGGAGGCGCGGGAGCAGACCGTGGGACACCACGAGAATCCCAGGGCGAGGCCCAGCGCCATCCCGACCCGCTGCCGGCGGCCAGGGAAGATCCGCGCCCGCAAGGTCCCCCGCCGTGGCCTCGATGATCAGCAAGATGGGGATGACCGCGATGTCCTGCACCAGGAGAACTCCCCAGTGCGAGGCGCCCGTGCAGCGCATCGAGTTCGGCTCGAGCCCCGAGGAGGGCAGGACCGAGGCGGTGCTCGAAAACGCCACCACCGCACCGACCACGACCATCGAGCGCAGGTCGTGCCCACCGGCAAGGAACACGCCCCCCGCGATCAGCAGCGTCGCCACCACCTGGGCTGCTCCGCCCAGGAGCGCGGCCTTGCCGCTCTTCATCAGCCGCCGCCACGAGAACTCAGGCCAATGGTGAAGAGGAGGAGCGCGACGCCCATCTGGGCCAGGACTGCGAGCTGGTCGCGACCGGTCACGATCGCGAAGCCACCGTCCGAGGAGGATCCCGGCCAGGAGGTAGCCGAGAAGTGCGCTCTGCTTCAGGCGCTCACAGAGGGCGCCAGGCCGAAGGCGGTGGCAAACAGCAGGAGGAGGTGCAGCAGGAAGTGCCAGGGGTCCTGGGTCATTGGCTCCAGTGGCCAGAACCTAACCCGCAAGCTGCGAACTCGCGATGCGCGGCGGGCCCGTGGCTCGACCCACCGCGCCCCACTGATCAGCTCAGCGCCCAAGTTCCTTCAGCAGCGCAATCACCGCAGCCTCCAGCACCGGATCGCTGCCGCGGATGACGACGCGTGGATCGATGGTGACGGAGATGTCCGGCTCGAGTTCCAGGTTCTCGAGCACTTGCCCCCCTGGGATCGCGAACCGCCATGTTGGGAAGCCGTAGACCAGGCCCGGTTCCTGCCGTTTGCTCCCACCAGACGAAGGTGCAGGTTCCCCCGGGACCCGGGCCCTTCCCACCACCGCCCGATGTTTCCCGCTCCTGAAGGCGAAAAGGGGAAGCAGTGGGCGTCGCTGTAGTTTCCCTCGCCGACCAGGCAGGGCCCAAGGGGTTGGTCCACTGACGCTGCGGCTCGGAGCCCACCACCCCGCCCCTCGCGTCCCCGAAGTCCATGTAGAAGGGCCCGCGAAGGAAGCGCGAGAGACGTCCACGAGGTCCCCACCACCGTTGAAACGAGTGTCCACGACCAGGGGGCCCCGGTGTTCGGATGGTGGCCAAGCACCTCGTCGATCACCTCGCGGAAGGCCCCATCGTTCATGCCACGCACATGCCCCGTAGCCGATGCGCCCGCCGGAGAGGCGCAGGGGCTCGGACCGCACCCGCCGAACGTGACGCTGGTAGAGAAGCTCTCGTTCCTCGCCCTGGTCCCCGCCCGCACCACGACCTGCCGCTCCGCCTCCTTCGAGACGTCGAACCCCCGGAGGCGCACCCGGTCGCCGACCTTGCCGCCAGGAGCTGGAAGCGATCGACCCCGGCGTCCAGGGCAACCCCGTCGATCGCCAGCAGGCGGTCGCCCGGGGCAAGATCTGCAGCCACCCGATCAGAGGGGCCGCCGGGCAAGACCTCATCGATGACCAGTCCAGGCGAGCCGCCTTGGGACTGAGAAGGAGGCCCAAAGCCGCGGCGAAAAAGCCTCGGGCCCCGGCGAACGAGCCCGCCCACCGGTGGGGCGAGGCGTTCAGCTCTCCAAAGGGAGTTCGCTCAGGAGCTCGGCGAAGTCGCGGGCGGGGCCGACCTCCGGCACCTTGGTCTCATAGGCCGCGCAGAGGGCCTCCCAGGCGACGCCGTGGAGCCTCGCGTCGTAGAACTTCTCGGCACGGTCCGGCGCACATGCTCGAACATCGCCAGCCGTTCGGCAGAAACGGTGAAGCGGAGCTTCGCATCGAAGGCCAGGACCTTCCCTTGCCCGACTCCAGGGCCACCCGGGAGATCTTCCCATCGCTCAGGAGCCAGACCTCCTTCCCATCCTTGGCCAGATGCAGGCTGCCCCATCGCTGCCGAGCTTCGCGAGGATCCTGGTCTCACGGCTCGGGAGGTCGGTGATCCAGAGGTCGGGGCCCTTCTCAAAGCGGGCCAGGTAGACCAGCTTCCGACCGTCCTCCACCGGGCAAGGCATCGGCAATCCACGCACTGTGAATGGTGAGGCGCGCGCTGCGCTCGGTGAGCCCCTCGAAGGCGATCGCAACGGGCTTCACGAGCTGGCGGCCTCGCCCATCCTTGGTCGCCGCGTCGTCCTTCTTCCTTTTCTTCCCCTTCTTTCCTCCTCGATGAGGAGCTTCCGCTCGGCCTCGCTCAGGCGAGCCGGTCGAAAGCCTCGCGGTGTGAGGAAGACGGCTCGGACGTCGGCCTCGGTCGGCCCGGTGTTGGAAAGCACTCTGCAGGCCATGGCGGTCCGAGAACCAGAACAGGGTTTCGCCGTCCTTCGAGAAGCGGGGCTTCCAGTCGCGAAACCCGCTGCGACTCACCGGGATCGGATCGACGCCCCCGGGTGATCGGGACCAGCCCCCCCTCGGTCTTCCAGACCCCGGGGTGCAGGTACTCGACGCGACGTGACGACCATCGGGCTAAAGGTGAACTGCTGATCGCCGTCCGCATAGGAGAAGTTCCACCCCTTCGGCAGGAGCGTGGTTTCCTCGAGGGTCTTCGGGTTCGAGCTTCAGCTCGGTGCGGTCTTCCGGGAAAGGCGACATGCTCGCCATCGGGTGAAAAGCGGGGTGGAAGGTGGTCCGACCACTGTCAGGAGCGGTTCCTCGCGCACCGAGACCGCATCGAAGAAGTGCCGGGCGTCGGGTGGGATCGAGCCGCGCAGTTTCCCGAGATCCCAGCTTCCCGAACGCTCGCTCGCGTAAAAGGAGCGTGCGACCATCCGGCCGAAACTCCCCCCAGCGTTCCATCGCCGGAGTGTTCGTGATGCGACGCGTCTCTCCTCCCTCCACCGCCGCGACGAAGACCTCGCCTCTCAGGATAAGGCCACCTCGCGGCCACTGGCGAGACCGTCATCTCGGGAAACACCCGGGCCCTTGCCGGGGCCCCGACCAATGGTTCGAGTGGCCTCGATCCACCGCGATCTGCACGGACAGCTTCGCGGGCTCTCCCTCGGGCGCGAGCAGGTGGATCTCGCCCTGCCAGCCGAAGCAGAGGGTCCCGTCATGGGCCGCACTCAGGAAGCGCACCGGGGGGTCTCGAAGTGCGTCCGCTGCGTGGGAGTACCGAGTTCCGCATTCGCGGCGTCGAAGGGCGCACTGAACACGTTGAAGGTTCCCTCGCGCTCGGAGAGCCAGTGCAGCACCGCACCCTCCCGGTCAGCACGGGGTGCGATCCTCGCCCTCGAAGCTCGTCAAGGCTCGTGGCGCCCGGACTCGGGGTCGAAGGTCCACAGATCGCGGGTCACCGAAGAGCGATGGTGCTTCCCCCACGCGTCCTCGATGCCATCCCGGTCCTGGTAGACCCAGGTGCCGGTGCCGCGCTCCACCGCGATCGCCTCCATCGGCCAGTCGCGCACCAGTCGATTGCGGCCGCCGTCAAGGCCACGGCGTGGGTTCTCGGGGGCGCGTGGTGGGGATGCGCAGCGAGCTCGCCCTCGGGCCTCGCGCGCTGGTGAACAGGACCTGGGTTCCCATCGGCGGTGAAGGCTGAGGGGTGTCGTGGGCCCTCATGGGAGGTCAGGCGCCGCGCTGCCCGCCTGCGGCCGGCATGATGAAGACGTCTCCTGGCCGAAGCGGTCCGAGGCAAAGGCGATCCACCGTCCATCGGGAGACCAACCGGGTGCGCTTCGCGAGCCACGGTCGCAGTCAGAGGCCGCGCCATGCCTCCCCCACGGCCCCCCAGGTGCAGGTCGCCCTGCCAGGCGAAGACCACGTGGGGTGCCGTCGGGAGAGATCGCGGGGTACCGCATCCAGCCGGCTCATCCTGAGCGACGAGGCTGGAACAAAGGGGGCCAAGGACGAGGAGAGAGCACGGAGACTGCGCATGAGCGCATCGTCCGGCATCATCCTCCCCGCGTCGAGTCCGCGAGGCGGGAACGGTCGCCTCCCCCACTCGCTCAGACCTTGAAGGAGGCGAGGAGCTCGCTGAACTCTGCGGTCACCCGCTCCATCGCGCTTGCCGACTCCGCGTCTGGCTGGTCGAGGCACGGGTCCTTTGGCCCCGTCGGCGATCGCGTCGAGCAGGAGCTTGTGCGATCCGGTGTGGAACTTGAGGGTCGGCCCGGCGCGGCCTTCGGGCTGTCCACCCCACCCCGGATGCTGCGCCGCTTGCCGAACTCACTGACTGCAGCCGAGAGGGGGTGCACTCTCGAGTTCTTTCCTGGTGTTCCGCCAGGAACTGATCGAGCTCCGCCTGCTTCTGATCCGTGCCCTGCCGCGCGGTCTGCAACTCGGCCTTTCAGGAGCTTCCCCTCTGAGGCGAGGAAGCCGGCGGTGAAGCCGCGCCCCTTTTTTGCGATCATGAATGAGGTTGCTCGCCCGCTGGCAGAATTCGAGCCTGGTGCTCAGGCGCTCGCTCACCGCGACCTCGACCGAGCTCTGCACGAGCTGCCTCGCGCCCAGGCCACGATCACCCGAAGGGGACGATGACGATCGCCGCCAACCTGAGGCTCAAGGGGATGCCATGCGGGGGGGGCCTTCTTCCACGGTCCGTTGGGGCGTTCGTCTGATTGTTGCGGCACGAGTCTGGACCCTCCGCTGCCCCCACGACCAAAGGCAGTCCTGTTGGCTATCGGCCCAAGCAAAAGCCGAGAATCCTCTCCTTTTTGGCCCGCTTTGGACCACCAGCGCCTTGGTGCAAATCAAGCCGTGAGAGCCTGAACGCTTCTCCCAGTCGATCGGCGCAGACTGCAACCGAGGACCCACTGCGCTCACCAGGGCGGCGCAGCGAACCGCATCGCCACCCGCTCAGACCTGGAAAGCCGGAGAGCAGGTCTCGCAGCTCGCTGGGACGCTCTCCATCGCCGAGTGGTCGCCATGCGCGACTTCTGCGTCGAGTTCCGGGTCTGTTTCTGCCCCATCCGCCACCGCCTCGGAGGCGGTGGAGTTTTGCTGAGTGACCGCCGACTGCTCCTCCCCCGCACTGGCGATGGTGTTCGAGATTCGTTCACGTCACTGATCGCGGCGGTGATCTTCTCGATCGACGCCACCGCACGCGCCGCGGCCTCCTGCGTGCCCTCGATCTTGTTTGCGGTTTGTCTCCGGTAGCGTTGGCAGTCTGCTGCGCCAGCTCCTTCACCTCGTTTGCGACCACCGCGAAGCCCTTGCCCGCCTCTCCCGCTCGGGCCGCCTCGATGGTGGCGTTCAGGGCCAGAAGGTTGGTTTGCTCTGCGATGCTGTTGATGAGCGTGGGGACGGACGAGATCTGATCGCTGGCCTGACGAAATTCCTCGATGTTGTTCGCGGTCTCGGTCGCTCCCGCCACCGCCTGCAGGGTGAGGCTCGGGGCCCATTGGCGCAGTTGGTGGAGATCTGGGCGATGCGGGCCCACTCATCTCGGTGCTGGCCGGGACACCGAATTGGCCCGCTCGCTGGAAGCATCGATGCTGGTCTGGGAGCGTGGCGGCAATCTGGGTCAGGCTGGCCGCCGATTCCTGGATGCGATTCTCAGTCTGTCGCACCTGGCGCAGCACGTCGCGCAAGCTGGTCCCATGGCGCGGATGCCCTGGCCCAGGTGATCGCTGGTCCCCTGAACCGGGATCTGCGCGCTCAGGTTTCCCTGCCCGACCCGGTCCACGGAATCGCCAGACCTCGGAAGTAGCCCGGACCTGCCGCATCGATCTGAGGAGCGCACCGATCGCGTCTCGCCCCTCACCCACCAGGACCACGTTGACACTGCCCTTCGCGATCTGCTCCGCCTGGCAGCCGATTTCCTGGAGCTGTCGGTTGAGCCCGCGGGCCACGAGGATCGCGAGCAGACCCCTCAAGAGGACCGCCACCACGATGGTGATGGCGGCGGCGCGGTAGCGATGCTGCGCATGGGCGCGGGGTGGCCGCCAGCTCGTCGATCTCGGTGGCGAGGGTCTGTTCGATCTCTCTGAGGCCCCCAGGCAGCGAGTCTGGGCATCGAACCAGGCCTTGGCCGAACCAGCGGCGCCGGCCTCTCCCTCACCGAGTTTTTAGGGCGGCATCAGGGCCGGTCCCGTCCCGGAACACCTCTCCTCCGAGGGCCGCCTCGAGGCGATCTCTTCCCGTTGCACTTTCAGCGTTGGCGTAAGCGGCGAGCAGCGCCCGCTTTGGGGGCCCCCAGGCCCAGGATCTCGCACGGCGGGCCTCGGTCATCCGCCGGCCAGGGCCGCCGCCACCTTCGCACGCTCGATGCCCGCCAGGCCCTTCGCACTCCCGGGATGGCCGTGCGGTTCAGGAGCACCGAAGCCCGAGCATTCGGTGTGGTGGACGCGAAGCCGGCGATATGCGGATCGGCGATTGGGATCCCGGTGTAGTGGCCAAGGGTCGCCGGCAGCTTGGCAGTCAGCCGATCACCCCGTTCCGGATCCCCGAACGCTCGCTCATCGACTGTCGACCGGGGCCCCAATCCGGGAGCCTGCAACTCTTCTTGTGTCCGTCGGGGAACGCATCGAGGCGGCCTGCTTGGCATCGGTGGCCTGCCGCTGGGCGCGCTTCCTGACCCAGCCGCTCACCGGAGGACGCGAGGAACCCGGGCCCGGTGAACCCCCGTTCCTTCTGCGACTCATGGATCAGGTCCCCGACGAGGTGACTGAACTCGAGGTGCACTCCGAGCTCTTCGCCGGCGATCAGCTGGGCGCGATGGGTGAGAAAAACCTGATACCCGAAGCACAGAACAGCGAGCAGAGGGATCACGAAGATCGCAGTCAGGCGAGGCCCAGGGGCACCTTGCGAAGGCTCCACCACTTCTGGGTGGACTGAGGACAAGCGGCGCTGCCATCGGTCATGTGAAAGGTCCTCCGCGGCCCGTAGGGTCGGCCGGACGACCATGGCCGCTGCCAGTGCGGTGCCCCACGGCCTCTCAATCATGACTTCCTTCGACTCAGGTTCGTTCAGGGGTTGATGCCAGCCCGAGGTTCCCAGAGCGGCGGAAAAAAGAGCGCGAAGTCGTGCAGCTCCGTGCGCGAGGTGTCCGGCTGTGGACAGCGGCCTCCGCGTGGTCGGGAGTCACTCCCCTCGACCGAGATCGGGAGGGGGAGCGCTCGCCGGGGCCGCAAGACCCCGGCGGCGCGGCGAGGGATCACCGGCGGCTTCGGTCTCGCGGGCGGTGCTCGCCGCCTCCGGCAGACGGCCGCCATCCTCGAGTTCGGGAGCGATGCGCTCGAGGAAGGGTTTGTCGAGGCTCATCTCGCCCCATTCCCCTTTGATCACGGCTCCGCACGTTGATGGTGCCGCTCTCGGCCTCCTTCTGCCCGAGGATCAGGCTGTAGGGGACCTTCGCCATGGTGCTCTGGCGGATCTTGTAGCCGATGCGCTCGTTGGAGCCATCCAGCCGACCCGGATGCCGGCCGCGATGAAGCGATCGACCACCGACTGCGCGTAGTCGGCCACCTTCTCGCTCCCCGGGGAAGCACCCGCACCTGCTCGGGGGCGAGCCACATGGGGAACTTGCCCGCGTAGTTCTCGATGACGTGCCCAGGAAGCGCTCGAGGCTTCCGTAGCAGGCCCGGTGCAGCATGACCGGGTGTGCTTGTTGCCGTCCGGCCCAACATAGGTCAGACCGAAGCGCTCCGGCATCGAGAAGTCCAGCTGGATGGGTGCCGCACTGCCACGAACGCCCGATGACGTCCCGGATGTGGAAGTCGATCTTCGGTCCGTAGGAAGGCCCCATCGCCCTCGTTGACGACTAGGGGATCCCCCTTTTCATCGAGCGCGGCCTTGAGCCCCGGTCTCGGCCCGCTCCCACATCTCGTCGCTGCCGATGCTCTTCTCGGGACGGGTGCTCAGCTCGATGCGTGCGTCGCCGAGGTCGAAAAATGGTGTAGACCTCGTGGAAGAAGCCGATCAGCATTGCACCTCCCCGCCGATCTGGTCGGGAGTGCAGAAGGGGTGGGCATCGTCCTGGTGAAGGCCTGCACGCGGAACAGTCCGTGGCGCACCCCGGACAGCTCGCGACGGTGCCACCAGTCCCATCTCGGCCATGCGCAGCGGGAACTCCTGATAGGAGTCCCCCTTGGCCTTGTGATGAGCAGTGCCCCGGCATTTCATCGGCTTGACCGCCATCGGGCGATTCTCGTCCGCGTCCTCGAGCGTCTTCTCTTCACCGGGCGTCCCGCACCTTCTGCTTGGTGAAGAACATGTTCTCCATGTAGTTGGCGTAGTGGCCCGAGGTGTGCCAGAGGGTCTCCGACAGCACCAGCGGCGCCTTCACCTCCGGGAAAGCCCCCCTTGCGCAGGAGCTTCCGCATGGTGTCGGCCAGCTTGTTGAAGAGGATGGTGCCCTTCGGGAGGAAGAAGGGGAAACCCGGTGCGTCGGGGTCGAGAAGAACAGCTCCGGTCGCGGCCAAGCACGCGGTGGTCGCGCTTCTTGGCCTCCTCCAGGCGATGGAGGTGCGCCTTCAGCTCCTTTCTTCGAAAAGAACGCGGTGCCGTACCCCGCACGAGCTGCTCACGGGCTGGATCGGCGCGCCAGTACGAGCCGGACACGCTGGTGGGGCTTGACGTTCTCGAGGAAGCGGGTTTTCGGAACGTGGGGGCCGCTACAGACATCGACGAAGTCGCCGTGCTGGTAGAAGGACAGGTCCTCGCCCCGCTCCTTGATGCCATCGACGATCTCGTGCTTGAACACGTTCTCGCCCTGACCCGACCCCATGTAGGCGTTGAGCGCCTCGGGATCCTTGCTCAGCTCCCTTGCGGCGAAGGGATGGGCGGCCTTCGCGACCTTCAACATCTCCGCCCCGATGGGCCCGGGGAAATCCTCGGGGGTGATCTTCCCGTCCGGCAGGTGGATGTCGTAGTAGAGCCATCCTCGATGGCCGGCCCGATGGTGAGCTGGGCCCTTCGGGAACACGCGGCAGATGGCGTCGGCCATCAGGTGCGCGGCCGAGTGCCGGAGGACCTCCAGGGCGTCCTCATCCTTGGTAGTGAGGAGCGCAACCTCGGCACCGTCCGTGAGCGGACGAGCCAGGTCCATCACCTTGCCGTCCACCTTGGCCGCCACGCGGCCTTGGCCAGCCCAAAGGGGCCGATGCTCTGGGCGAGATCGGCCGCCGAAGAACCGTCGGGCAGCTCGCGGGAACTGCCGTCGGGAAGCCTCACACTGATCATCGTCACGTCCTTTCGCGAGTCGGAAGGGGCTTCGCCTGGCCCGGGTGGGCCCCCCGGGAGGAAGCCTCCATAGGTAACCCGCATATCACACCACATCGAGGCACGGCCCCTCGCCGCTTCCCGTGGCGCGTCGTTCAAGGGGGCCGGGTCTCGGCCCCTCAAAGGATGTCCGTCCCGCCCCCGGCCATCGAAGACGGAACCCGCATCCACGGCGAGCCTCCGCCAATCCATCGACCCGCGATGCCCGAAACCTCGCCCCCGATTCGCATTCTGCTCGCTGTGGCCCGCTCGTGGTGGTCTCGAAGCCTCCGGGCATGGCCGTGCACCGGGGGGGTTCACTCGGTCCGGGGCGAGGAGTACGTCCGGGCAGACCCTGGCCCCCAGATCGGCCAAAGGTCGGCCGTGCCCCGGCTGGATCGGGCCACCTCCGGCATCATCGTCTTCACGACCGAGGCCGAGGGGGTCGCGCCCTACCAGGAGGCGCTGCAGGGCGTGGCCAAGCGCTACCTGGCCTTCGCCCGGGCCCAGACGCCTGAAGCCTTCCAATCCGACCGGCCGCTGACCGACGAAAACGGGCGCAAGAAGCCGGCGGAAAACCACTTCCGAACCCTTGGCCGGGTTTGGTCGAGGGCAGCCTCCTCGAGGTGACGATCACCACGGGACGCAAGCATCAGATCCGGCGGCACCTGAACCACCTGGGCCATCATGTGGCCGGCGACACCACGCACGGCAAGGGGCCGTTCAATCGGCGTCTGCGCAGCGAGTGCGGCCGCCACGCCTGTCCTGCACGCCTTCGCGCTGGAATTCGAAGATCCCCGGACCAACGCACCCGGCGCCTCCCCGATCCGCTGCCCGAGGGCTGGAAGCGGTGCTCGCGAGGATGCCGGATCTGGTGGCCATCCGCCCCGATCTCGAGGCGGACGGAGCGAGGGATCAGGGACCGACGAGCTTGGCGTAAGCCCGGGTGTTGTGGATGGACTCGAAGTTCTCCACCTCGACCTCGAAGCGACGGACCCTCGGGGCGGCCTTCAGCGCCAGCGCCACGTCGCGGACGAGTCCTCGACGAACTTCGGGTTGTCGTAGGCGCCTCGGTGACCCACTTCTCGTCGGGGCGCTTGAGGATGCCCCAGAGCTCGCAGGACCCGTTGGCCTCGACGACGCGGATCACCTCCTCGATGCCCACCGGCTCGGGGTGTCCAGGGTGACGGGACCTCCCGCGCTGGTTGTTGCGCGCCATACTCGGAGATCTGCTTCGAGCAGGGGCAGAGGGTGGTGACGCCGACCTTCACCACCAGGGTCTGGTGGTGGGTGCCGGCCTCGATCGTGCCGCGCAGCTCGACCTCGTAGTCGAGGCGGCTGGCCACACCGGTGACCGGAGCCCGCTTCGTCATGAAGTAGGGGAAGGAAACGGCGACCTCCGCCACCTCGGCCTGCAGGCGGTCCTGCACCCGGGGCAGGAGATCCCTTTAGCTCGTGGACGCCAAGCGCGCCCCGTACGCCTCCATGACCTCGAGGAAGCGGGACATGTGCGTCCCCTTTACCTCGGGCGGAAGGGAGACCGTCATGGAAGGTTTCCGACGGTGGGGTGCGGATCGCTGTTCGCCGTCGCGGACGCGGATCGGAAGCTTGAGGCCGCCCATTCCCCCCCGATCAATGGCGAGCCCCCGCGTGTCTGGAGTGGCCTGCACGTCGGGGATGGCGGCGGTGGGGGAACCGGTCGTATGGGGGATTTGCTGTTCACCAGGCGCTCTTCAACAGGAACCGCCGCAATGGCCGTGTCGGCCGAGGTTAGCAGCCACCCGGCACGGTCACGACGGGCGGCCACGGCCGATGACGCCTCGGAGGGGCCCCCCAACGGGGGAGTTTCCGATCCGGCGAGAGAAAAGAAGAATGATATTGAGAACGAGTCTCAATCTACTACCTCCGCGGTCGAAAGCTTCCTCGACCAAGGACGCACCGCCATGAACGCCTTCTGCCGCATCGCGCTCACCCTCCCGGACTGGCCGGGCCCTCGCCGCCCAGGCCCCTCACACCCAGCTCCGGGCAGCCCCTCCCGCTCGAGATCACCTCCTTCGGGGCCGCCGGCAGCGAGGGCTGGATTTTCGTGTTTGGCGGAGCGCGCGGACGGCCGCACCACTACGACCGCGATAAGCCAGGTCGGGCCCCAGCGCTTCCTTGCCGCCTTCCCACCCGGCCAGGCGGCCGCAGCGACACTCCCCCACCCACCGGGGGGCCCCCCTTCCAGGGCACCCGCACATCTGGTTGACGG
>NW_023662157.1:0-16531 GCF_015228065.2 Penaeus monodon | reverse complement strand
GCAGAAAGTGCGAAAGTTGTGACAACAACCCGATACTATCCTATGCGAAAGCAGTAACTAACAGCACCTAAGTGATAAGTAATGTCAGTCAACAGCCTTACAGCCAAGGATAAAGAAATTGTCTGAACTGAAACAAAACCGTCTAAAGAATTTATATAGTAAAGTTTATCATTTGACTAATGGTCGATCAATTGGCTGACATCAACAGCATAAAAATCCTAAGGAGGACTGATACGAATCACAGTCCGGAGCTGCCACCTTCCTGTCCGGAGATACTCCTGTGGTGACTTCGCCTGGTCTTCGCGAGGCTTCGTGCTGAGAAGCCAGATCGACCAAATCTGTCAGTCAGGAGGAGTGCAACGACAGGGAGGCTTATGTCTCCAAACAATTCCCTGACAATGAGAGGTCACCGGGAAGCGAAGGGAGAGGAGGCGTACTCCCCCCTTACTCAAAAAAAGCAACTACAAAAAACTGGTGGGACAAGGCATCTCCAAACCCCATAAACGTAATCTTCGCGTTCGACCATTCATAACTAATGCGAACTGTCGAAGTCTTCAGAATCTGTAAAGTAACTGTCGTCAAGTCTCTAGATATAAAGTAAATGACCTTAAATTTATAGCTCGCCTATGCTCCCGATATTATGTATTTCCAAGAAACGCACTAACAAACCTCGTCTCATAACGAAGTCGTTTTCGCGCAGAACTACCATCTATAGTCGCGAGGATACGATGACAGCAGATAGGGTGGAGGCGGAGTCGCTCAAGTACATCCACCACAAGACGCAGATGAGGGAAGCGAATATGGCACAAAGGGCAGAAGAGCAGGCACAGAGGCACACAGCGTGGGACTCGGCCGCACCATCTCAGTTGCAATTGCAGGCAAGCGAACGGCAGAGGACAGTTCGCCGACTTGTGAGCGGTGCTATCAGAGCAATACTTGCATACCTGTGAAAATGGAAAACTCATGCAGATACACCGACAAGGCCTGGCAAGCAGCGTTGAAGAGTGAAATGATGGAGGAGCGTGCAGACTCGGAAGGGCGAGGTCAGGGCCTGAGAGGAGGAAGTCACGAGTGCTAGTAACGATTTGCAAGACCAGAGAAGGCAGAAGAGAGTTATGGCCAACAGATGCCAGAGTGTCAGATTACTGGGCGTACTGCATGCGTGTCCGTGGCAGGAAACCCGCGGGCCATCGCAGCATCGTCGTCAGGAGCCAGTGCGTCGCTTGCAGAGGGCTGGGGACCCATTAGGAACCGCCTCCACTTTTTTGTTCTCTTGTCCTTTATTCCCCCCTCCCTCCCACCCCCCCTTGGATTATAGGTGGCCGGCGAACTCGGACCCGGTCAAACCTACTCGTTGCGTCCCTCACCCCCTTCCTCCCCCCCGGCGTGTTAGTCATGGCACCGCGATTTACCACCCTGCTAGCCCCTACGGCCTCCAGACATTATGTAATGAGTAAGCCAGCTGAGTACGACGGGAAGGTGCGCCTGAGCAGGCATATGTCACCCAATTGAAATGCTGGCAATGCACTGACCCCCAAGGTGGAGCCAGGAAGAGAAGGCCTGAACACGCTAGGCTAACAGCGCTAAGGGGCCACGCCCGTGGCAAGTGTTGGCGGCACTCATCTACACCAGCGTGGCGGAGGCCCTTTGAAACGCACATTTCGCGGCACCACCACAAGGCCGGAGGTATATCGCGGCCCACTGAAGAAAGCGCGACATCGTGATCATGGCGAGACACTGCTCCCAGCTGAGCAGCGCAGGATGTGGAGGCAGCCCTGCGTTAAGCGAGGCGTACCCATAAGGCCGGCCACTATGGAAGAGATGATTTGTGCGTCCTAAGGCCAGCCGCATTCTCATTTGTAACGCTTTGCAGGACCAGCAGCCTTAGCAAATTACGTCAAGCAGGACACACCCTGAGCCGAACTGCCCAAGGTGGCCGCCTGGCAGATGGGCCTTGGAGATTTCGAGGCCCTTAACCTGAAGGCAACTAGTAGGCCTAGCGCCAGCCCCGGATGCTCAGCCCCGTCGGACCTCCGGGACGGAAGGCTAAAGTAGCGAGAAAATAAGCATTGAGGAAGGCTGAGCCCGCAGAACTTTCCAAAGGCTGTGTGGAACCCGAGATGCTGAGAGCGTAGAGCGCACAGACGTAGTCAGTAGTCAGAGGAGCAGCGGATGAACACGTCCTCGTCAACCGCAGACGGGCATTCTGATGCCTTCCAGTCTAGACTGCTGCCAAGGACTGTGGTCAGGTATGGTCACCATGGAGCTGCATGTACCGAAGGCTAAGGAAGTCGGTACAGGCGAGAAAACTAGGAAATGCCTGAGAGAAAGGGGGTCAGAAACCCAGCCGTCCTCTCCTCCTCCTTTTTTTTTTATTTTTTGAAGTTCCCTGACGCGCCCCGCACTTGGAGTAAGCTGCTGTCGAACCAGCCACGATGCAGGTGGAAGCGGTCAGCTAGATGGAAATCCCTGCCGCCTGACAGTGGACACTGCGCGAGCTGAGATAGACCCTCAGTGCGGCATGATATGTTGGCCACTATGCGACTGCCAGAGCACCAGATGAATGGTTCTAACAGTTCCAATTCTGGGTGTCACGGGGCATTGTGCTGCAGCCTCAAGGGGCAGTGGAGCGCTCGTATTCGGTGGGGGGGGGACCACTGCAACCAGTGCCAACGGACTGCGAGCTGCTATGCCTAGGCCGTATCTGGACGAAGCACTGCTTGCTGGGCTTGACTACCTGACGCCAGAGTAAGGCGTGTGTCGACCTTGGATGCGAAGCTGGTGCGGGTACACGCGTGAAGATGGCCCATTGACCCTAATCCAGATGGTGGCTCGCCCTGCAGATGTCAGTACAGCCTGAGCGAGCTGCCCTTAAGCACACAGACAGAGTCTAGAATACGGTGCGATGTCAAGAGTGATGCAAGGAGTAGATGGGCCTTGTGGAGCACCATTTCAAAACCTGGCAGCTGCTGTCTGAGCGTAGCAGTGGAGCAGAGCCTTGTTCGGACCAGGCACCGGAGTCGCAGATGAAGTTACAGATGTTGTAGCACCTAAATTCTCCGATAAGCCAGAAGGTTGCCAGCTTGGTGCAAAAAAAACACCTGGCATTCGTGAGGAAGTTCGGAGCCATACAGAAAGCAGTCGTCGGTGGAGCAAGGAAGTGGCTTCGTGTGGGGCGTGACTGACTTCCTCCGAAGGACTGTTCGCCGCACAAAGGCTGTGGCGGTACCACCCCCCCACCCCCACCCCCCCGACACCCCCACCTCCCCCAGCGCCCCCCCCCCGACATACGCCCTCATGTGTGCGCCCACAGTTAAGCCCCACCCCCCCCCCTACGACCCCCCCCCCCCCCCCCCCATCCACCCCCCAAGGGCCAGGAAGCTATCTCCTGCGGACCATGGTGCAAAATCATGAGGACGTGGCAGACGCCTGAACCGAGATGAGACGAGCATTTGAGACGGTGAGCGGCGATGCAGCAGACGTCCAACGCAGTAGGAACCATGAGCCAGCGTCTTGGCTGACAGCGCAGATACCACTACTAGGATGCCACTGCCAATCGTACCGCTGCCCACACCTCTCCAGAGCACGACCCCAGAAACCGAGATGCGAAGAAAAGCCGCCGCATGGATTGAAAGATTTTTGTTTTCTCGAGAACTGATTTATTTAAATATTTAAACTGCTAGTTTGTTCATGTTTAGGTATGTCAGAGCAGATAGGTCGTCTGCTTTGATAGGGGGAGATAGTGCTACGCCAGATGAGCGTCTTGTCTCGTGCCGAAACATGTGTACATGAAGGGACTGCAAAATGACGCAGCGGCCGGTGAAGCGCAGGAGCAGAGGAACCCCCCTACCAGGAGTCGGAGTTGGGTGCCTGTCCCCATGTGAAGACCTCGTGTCTGCCTGCCCTTGTGACCTGATAAACATTGGTTGCCCTGCTTATAAGCTGTATTGTGCTGTGGTGACAGGCTGGTTCCCCCCGGTATTGTGGCCCTATTAGAAAGTGTCCGCGTTAAATAACTTGTGTAAATCCACGGAAAAACGTCATTTTGGTTTCTTTCGGGCCTGCCTCGCCCACGCTCGGCGTTTTCTGTTCCCCCTCGGGAGTGTCTAGCGGACTGGGGGGTGAGGTGTGCTCGGAGCCGATGGACGCTGCCCGTCAGTATCACGACCCTGCTATATAACCAGCCGTCTGCCTAGCTGGCCATGTGTTGGTGGCCGAGACTGAAGCGACCGGCCGTAACTCAATATAGATAGATAGACGAGATGAGAGAGAAGAGAAAGAATAAGTAGAAGAGATACGAGATAGAGATAGAGATACATAATAGATATCAAGACAGATATATATACAGGGAAGTGATACTTATATAGTATATTAATATATAAGATATATATCTAGATGATATATATATCTATATACTTATATAAGACTATCAGGGTGTATGTGTGTGTAAATAAACACAGACAATATAATATACATATATAACATGTAGTATAACTATATTAGATGGATATATATAATATAGATACATGTATATAGTATAGATAATATATATATCGACTATAGTATATATAGAAGATAGTATAAAGATATTATTAGATAGATATAGCATATTATATATATATCATATATATGTATATTATATATATATATATAAGATAGGTATACATATATGCTATGCACATATATGGGATTATATATAGGTGCCCATCTATAATAATATATGGATATAGAGTAATATATATATAGTATAGAAGATAGATATATATCAATATATATATATAATATAGATATATACATCTATATGAAAGGAAGCATTATATATAGCTATATAGAGAGATCGTATTAGAGATATATATAGAGAATAGAAGATATGAAGCCATATCTATATACTATATACTATCTATACTATCTATCATAGATATATATATAGAGAAGGAATTGATAATATATAAATAATAGATATAGAGACTATAGAGAGATATACTATATATATAGATAATCACGATAATATATATATATTATAGACTAGATATATATAAATAGAGAAGAATATGATAGATAGAGAATATAGATATAATACATAGACAAATGAGATAAGTATAGAGTAGATTAAGAGAGATAGAGCGGAAGAGAGATATAGGGCATAGAGAAGAGGAGAGTAGATAGTCACTATATATTATATATATATGGGATATATATAGAGATATATATAGATAATATGAATAATAGAACGAGTATTAATATCATATAGATATTATTATCATAGGATATCGTATGCTATATTTATAGATATAGAGACTATAGGACGAACGTAATAAGAATGATATTAATATATGTATAGTAAATGATAATAGAGATAGTTAGAAATAGAGAGAGGAATAACAGAATAGCGATCTCTATATCCTGATACCATATATATAATATGAATAGATGAGAAGAGACATACATAAGATGAAGAGAGAGAAGAGATGCAGGGAGTGAGGGTACGAATTTATATGAATATTAATGTAAATAATATATATTATATATATATGATAATAGAGAGTACTATAGCCGCAGATAGATAGTATATATATAAGCGATAGATATATTATATATTATATATGTGCAAAGGGAGTAGTGAGATCACACACACACAACACACACACACAGATCAGAATAGGAGAGAGAATGAATATATATGATTAGAGATAATATCTATAGGATATGATTAGATATATATTAAGAATATATAGAATGAAATAGATATATAAAATATATACGATGTAATATAAGGAGACGTAGTAGAGGATGAGATATATAAGGATATATGGTATTAAATAGTATATATATAATAATAGATATATATATATTAATATATTATATATAGAATATAGATGCTAGAGCTATATGAATATATATATACTACTTATCGAATATATATTATAAATATATAGTATAAATAAATATATAATAATGATATAGGATCTATGATAATATACTATTATACTAAGGATCATTATATCATATATATTATATCTAGATATGAACTAGTATATATATATAGTATTATTATAATAGTATTATATATCTATATATAGTTATAATTGCTATATATATAATATAAATAATTATATATATGATATATATCTATGAACTATACTATATATAATATAAAGTTCTTGAGTTTTTATCTTCATTTCGGTTTTTTAAAATTTTACTATTACTATAGGGTATCATGTATATACTATATCATATAATTATGCATAATATATATGTTCAATAATATATAATATATAGTATATATATATAGGAGATAATATATAGTATATTATAAATATATATTTTTATATATATATAAAAACAACACACACATTCATCCACATATTCTATATACAAATGATATAGATACACATAGTATATCTATATATAAAATATCATTAGTATAATGATAAATATATGTAAGTATAATTTATAATATAGATATTATATAATATATCATATATCTAGATATGTTAGTCGTGTGTGTGTGAATAGGCTGTGTGTGTGTGTGAGTGCTGTGTGCATATGTGTGTTGTGTGCGTGCGTATAATTAAAACATACACACACACACACAACACACACACACACAACACACACACATACACACACACACACACACACCACACACACACTATATATATAATAATACTTATATATATAATATATTATATATATATAGTGTGTGTGGTGTGTGTGTGTGTGTGGTGTAGTTTGTGTGTGGGGTGTGTGTGAATGTGTGCTGAGTGGTATGTGTGCGTGTGTGTGTGTGGGTGCTACCTATTTATATCATATAATTTAGATGACTATATTCTTATTTTTACTTTTATTTTTAAACTTTTTTTTTTGAGTTATATATAGAATAGATATGCTAAAGATATAGTAATGATATAGAGTATTATGTATATATATATTACTATATATAGATGAAGAGCATATTAGTAGTGAAGTAGAGTGCATATAGTATATATATATCATATATAGAAGATTTATAGATACTATATAGATATATGATAATAGTGGTAGGATATACTATATTGCTATGGTGTGATATATAAATATACGATGATTATATATATCATTAATATATATATATGATATACTATAATATTATATAATATATATACCTTATAATATCTAATAAATAATGTTTATAATTTCGCTATACATATAATATATATATATATGTAGTTACACTATAGAGTACTATAGCCTGTATAATAAGCATAATATATATATAGTATATATATTATACTATATATACTTCATATATATACATCATACTATAACATATGTGACTCGTAGATATGTATTAGTATATATATATATCATAGATATAGATGATCATACTCATAGATAAATATATACATATCACTATCGCTATATATATATA
Source organism: Penaeus monodon (assembly GCF_015228065.2). Classification (NCBI taxonomy): domain Eukaryota; kingdom Metazoa; phylum Arthropoda; class Malacostraca; order Decapoda; family Penaeidae; genus Penaeus; species Penaeus monodon. The sequence continues at coordinate 9,120 of NW_023662157.1, read as the reverse complement.
GGTATACTAAGTATAGGCGATACTTAATATATATATATATACATATATAATCACTGGACATTAGATTATTTATATGCGATATATAGATACTGAGGATAGATAGAGACTATATATGATGTATAGAGCGAGTATCTGTGGTGAGTGTGTGTGTGTGGGGGGGAGGGAGCGGGAGGGACCGAGATAGAGGAGACTATGATATTATAGATAATAGAATGAGAGATATAGCAGATGATGAGGTAAGTTAGAGTTGGACCGACACCGGACGAGGATACAGAGAGGTATATAGGATCAGATATTATAGGAGATACCTGTATAGAATTGAAGAGGATACTAGACATAACAGACAATAAGACATAGACAGCAGAGAACTCCATATATAGAAGCAGGAGACTAGAGATAGATAATTGAAGATAGAGTAATATAATAGAGGCCAGAGGGAGGTATGTAGATTCGGGAATGGCGCTGAGAGATCTTGAGGACTCTGATGATATTATGATTGAAATGATGAGTTATATATGTAACGATAGCCTAGTATGAGGAGTATATATATATATTATCATAGTATATATGTAGAGTATGTATAATATATAAGACGACGATATGATTCATATATAGATATATATATATATATATATATATATATATACTATATATATATCATATAGTATATATATATATGGTGTGTGTGTGTGTGTCCGGGATATATATATATACTATATAGTGATATAGATATATATATATATATATAGAGAGAGATATAGAGATACAGAGAGATTTCTAATATATATGAGATACGATAAATAGATAGTAGATTAGTAGTGTATTATATAGATATAGATAAATATATAGATAGTATATATAAAAGATGTAGATATATATATATACATAAATATATATAAATATACATATATATATATATTATATATATATTATACTCATTATATATATAATATATATATAAGGTATAATATATTTATATGGTATATACTATATATTGATTATATATATAGTAATATATATATATAGTATATATATATACATAGATAAACGTATATATATATATATATAATAATATATATATCTTATCTTGTATATATTATATAATCTTATAATTATCTATCATTTTTTTGGTATCTATCTATATATCTATTATATATATATATATATATATATATTATATATAATTATATATATATAGATATATATTATATATAATGTATCAGTGTGTGTGTCGTGTGTGTAAATAAAAACACACATACAATATAATGGACATAAATATACCATTGTATTATATAGACTGGATATATACTAGATCCATGTACACATTATAATATATATATAGTAGTATATATATAATTATATATATAGTATATATATATATATATATATTATATATATATATATTATATAGATATATATATATATATGTGCCTTTATATGATATATATATATATATATGATATATGAATTATCGTATAATATGATATATATGAATCTATCTATATCTATCTCTCTCTCTCTCTCTCTCTCTCTCTCTCTCTCTGTCTCTTCTCCTCTCTCTCTATCTCATCTCTCTCTTCTCTCTAAATAGTATATATATATATATATAATTATATCTATATATATATATATATATGCTATGTATATCGTAAATATATACTATATAAATGTATATATATATATAGTATATATATAACATACATATTTATATATATTTAAATAGATATATATATATTATATAATATAAAATATTGTTTATAAATATGATCTATTACCATACATATAATTATACATATATATATGAAGTATACATATATTACCGAACATATAATATATGATATATATTATATATATAATATCTATATACTATATAGTAGTATTGAAGATTGATAACGATATATATATAGAGAAGATAGAATATAAGATATAGAGATATATAACTATATAAATCATATATATAGTATATATATCTATATATATAGTATATAATATATTTATTAGAGACTATATATATATGAGATATTAATAGATATTATAATGATATACTATATATAAATAGATATAAAGAATATATACGAATATTAGATATATATAATATCTATGATAATAATATAGTATGTATGGATATATGTATATTCATATAGAGAGGTATAGATATAGTATTATGGAAAGAGAGATAGTTTAGAACATATATAGTTATATCTATAATAAATAGAGAATATAAGTATAATATATATAAATATGATGGAGTATATCCTAGATCGAATATAGTATATATAGATACGATACTTATATATATATATATAGTCAAGGACATATATATATTATATATATATATATATATATATAGATATATAGAGTATATAGAGAGAGAGAGAGTGAGAGAGAGAGATGAGAGAGACCGGAGCGAGAGGAGAGAGAGAGAGAGACGATGACAGAGGAGAGAGAGATAGATATAGATGATAGATTCATATGTATATATATATATATATATATATATATCATATATATATATATATATGATATATAATATATATATATATTATATATATATATATATATATACATATGTACATGGATATATATATATAAATATATATAATACATGTATATATGTATATATATGTATGTGTTTATTTACACACACACACACCACACTGATACATAATAATATATATAATTAGTATCTATATATAAATATGTTAAATAATATATATATTATTATCCATAAAGATAGATAGATAGAAGATGATAGATAGAGAGATATCATATATATATATACATGATAGATATCTAGTATATATATATAGTAATGAGTATAGATAGATATGATTAGACTAGAGATATATATAATAGGACCGGATATATCAGCTATATACGGATAATTAATATAATATATATATAAATATATGTGACATACATAAAATATAATATATATATATATATATATATTTATATATAGATATATATATATGCAATATAATATATATATATAGATATATATGATATATATATCAGGTTAGATATATACTGACTTATATTGGATACTATATATATAGGAATATATAGATGTTACGTCGATACACAACACTACATCATATAGATGATATATTATAGATATATATAGTATGAGTATAGATAGAGAGAGGGATAGATAGAGAGATTTAGATATAGATAAGATCGCTATATATATATAGAGATATATATATATACTATAGATATATATAAAGATATATTATAACATAGTATATATATACATATAATATATATATAGATATATTATATAGATATATATATATATATCATAGCATATATGTATATGTATATAGTTATTATGTATACATATATATAATATATATATATATATATAACACAACTATATATATATAATAGATATACGGGACACACACACACCACCACATATATATAATATATATATATATATATTAATAATATATATATATATATTATATACATATATACTATGATTGTATATTATGTAATGTAGATATAGATATATATATGTATTATATAATATATATATAGATAGAGTATATATATGTATATATATATATATATATATATAGATAGATATATATATATATGATATATATATATATAAGTATTATACACATACGCACACACACACACACACACACACAGATATATAGTATATATAGAATAAGAGGTGAATAGAGAGAGAAGAGGATTGAGGAGACATAGAGAACGGAGATCAGATATAGATAATCAATGATATAGATATAGATATGATGATAGATGATGACAGATATGAGATATATAGATATAGAGAGATATGAGATACAGAAGATAGAGATAGATAAGATGAGAGAGAGAGACAGTGAGTACAACATATGTATTATAGGATATATAGTAGTATATATATATATATATATAGATAATATATAATATATATGAGATAGATAGAGCTGTGAGTACAAGAAAGAGATAAGTAGAGATACGAATGAGTAAAACAGGAAGAGAGATGAGCGAGAGAGAAGAGAGAGATAGAGAGACAGATATAGAAGAGAGGATAGAGGAGGGATAGGTAGAGAGAGAAAGACAGGAGAGAGAGAGAGACAGAGATATTGAGGAGAGAGAGAGAGAAGAGAAGAGAGATGAGAGATAGGGAGAGAGAGATAGAGAGAGGGATAAGAGAAGGAGAGAAGGAGATAGGAGATATATAATCAAATTAGAGGGACAGAGATAGTGAGATAGAGAGAGCATCGAAAATTATAGAGAGAAATATGGGACACCCACACACACAACACACACACAACGACACGCACCAAACACACACACCACACACATCACACACCACACACACATCACACACACCACACACACCACAAATATATATATATATAGATATATAATATATCTATTATATATATGTGTGTGTGTGTGTGTGTGGTGTGGAGTGTGTATGTGTGTTGTGTGTGTGTGTGTGTGTGTGTGTGTGTGTGTGTATGTTTTATATATAACGCAGCACACAAACACACATATATGCACCCACCCACACACACACACACACACACACACACACACACACATAATAATAATTATATATATAAGATATATATATATATCTATATAATAGACATGATATATATATATTATATATATAGATATATAGATATATATATGTTAGATATTATATTTTATATATATATTGTGTGTATATGTGTGTGTTGTTTTTAATATATAAAAATATATAGTTACTATATAGATAGATACTAGACTAGATATAATAGATATATATATTATATTAAAAATATATATATGCATCAGATATATATATATATATATATATATATTATATATATATATATAGTATATATAATCATATATCATAGATTAGATAGCATATATAAGATGTATATTATATATATATTATAAAGATATATTATAGTAAGTGAGTCTATATAGTAGAATAAGATATACCATAGAAGGTAGAGATATAGATATAGTATATATATAGAAGACATAGTATATATATATAATACATCGAGTATTATATATATATAGTTACAGTATATATATAGATATATAATTATATATATATTTAGATTTATATATATTTATATTAATATATATAATCACCAATATATATATAATATATATATATATATATATAATATATATATGTGGTGTGTGTGGGTGGTGTATATCTAAATAAATTACATTGCAAAGTATTATATAATATATATATATAATATCGATATAGAGATATATGATATAGATATATATATATATATATTGAGATATATATACAGATATCTATAAGATAGATTATAGATAAGATATATATATAGTATGGTAGGTATATATATTAGATTCATTATATATAATTAGGTATATATAGAGATATAATGGTAGAAAGAGTATATATAAACCATATATAGGTATATATATATTAGAGATATATATATATATTATATATATACTATCTAGATATAGATATAGTATAATATAGATATAATATATATCTAAGATATATATATATATTATTTGTATAGTATATTAATATGATATATATAATAATATATACTATATTTATATATATATATATACTAATACTATATTATACGTATGTATATATATATAGATATAAGATAATATATATGATATATTATATATATATATATATATATATATTATAATATATAATATAATTGAATATTATATATATATATATAAAATTATAATATATTTATTATATATTTAAAAATATATATATATATTAATTTTATAAATTTTTGCACATTAAAACATATAGTGCATACATATAGGTAATATATAATATATATATATTTTAATATATATTATTATATATTAAATTATATTATAATATTATTAAAAATTTTTTAAATTAAAATATATATACGTTATATTATTTACATAATATATAAATACATTTTAATATATGTATATTATGTATGTGTTTATTACAACACAACCACTGAAATATGATATTTTATATAATATATTTATAAATATATATATAATAATAATATATAAAAATGTATATATATGTATAATTATATGTATTATATTTTTATAATATATATATATAAAAATTATATATATAATATAATATTATTGTTTACGCCGGCCCGCTTCGTCTCTGCCCCCAACAAAAGGGCAGGCAGGCAGACGGCGTGTAATACGGGGTCGTGAACACGAACAGTCCAATGGGCACGAGACCCAGCGCCAGAACACACGAGAGGAAAGCCACGTGGCGGGCGGGGCAGAAAAAAACCCAAAAAAATGACAGTTTTCCCTTTATTTCCCCAAATTATTTCCCGTACCTTTTCTATAGGCACAATACAGGGGGGAAACCAGCCTGTCAACAGACAATACAGCTTTAACAGGGCAACACAATGTTATCAGGTCAAAAGGGCAACACGGGGTTTCACGGGGAGCCCCCAAAACCCGACCCCTGGTTGTTCTTGCTCTGCCTCACCCCCCAAGCTGCTTCATTTTTCCCCAGGTCCCTTCATGTTAACACTTTTTTCGCACAGAGACAAAGCCCCACTGGCGTCACATCCCCCCTATCAAGCGACGACCTGTCTGCTCAAACCCTAAAATGAAACAAACTACAGAAAATTTAAATAAAATCATTTCTCAGAAAACAAAAAAATTTTTCTCCAGCGCGGTTTTTCTTCGCTCTGCTGGGGTGCTCGGGAGGAGTGTGGCAGCGGTAGATTGGCAGGGCACCTAGAGGGGACCCCTGTCCCAAGACCTGGCTAGGTCCTGACGTCGCTGATCGCCCTCCCGTCCAAATGCTCGCCCATCTCGGTCAGCGTTCCCACCCCCTCATATTTTTCACCATGGCCCCAGGAGTAGCTTCCGGGCCCCCTGGTAACGCCCGCCGTTGGGCCCCCCAATCCCGAGGAAGTCAGGCAAGGGCCCCACCCCAACCAACCCCTTTGCTCCGACGACTTCTGATGCTCCACTTCCTCACAAGTGCCCAGCTTTGAAACGCTGGCACCTTTTGGGGCCTTATCGGAGAAGTTAGCTACCAACACTGTCTAACCCCCCCCCGTCCAAAAAGGGGTTGCCCAACTGCTACGCCATCAGCCAGCTTTCAGGTTTTTTAAAGGGTCCAAGGCCCTTACTCATGCATCACTTTGACGTCGACACCGGATTCTAACCCCGTCCTGGGGCAAGGGGCAGTCGTCAGCTGTAACGACTCGCACAGCCAACCCCTGGGAAACAAGGGCACTCTTCACCGTGCACCTCACCACTTCCCTCCAAGGGACACACGCTACTCCCGGGCAGGTAGTCAAGGCCCAGCAAGCGGCTTCCCGACGGCCCTCACCGGCGCCCTTCACTGGGACCCACCCAATACGAGCCCCCATGGCCCCTTTGGGTGCACACTGCCCCGTGCACCCACAGTTTGGGGCATTGGGGGTCGCATGTGGGCCAAAATATCGGCCGCATAGGGTTTCCAGCCCCCGGGTTCATGTCAGGCGGCATGGTTTCCCTCTACTGAGCCCCCCACCGCATCGGGGGTTGACGCAGCTTACCCAAACGGGCCCGGGAATGAGGGCGGCTGGTTTCTGCCCCCTTCTCACTGTCCGGTTTTTCCCCCTGTACCAATTTCCCTTAGCCTTAGGACATGCGTCGGATGGTGACCTACCTACCACATCCTTGCAGCCTGTGGAAGGGATCAGAATCCGTCCGGTTTTAGAGGACGTGTTTTCCGCTCCCTTGAACTGAATACTCTGTGCCCTACCTCTCCGCAGCCCCAAACAAGCCTTGGGGGGAAAATTCTGGGCTCACCTTTTCAATGCTATTTTCTCCCTTTAGCCTTCCCCGGCCCCGGAGGTCCGGGGGGCTAGCAGCTGGCCTGGCCCCTGGTTGCCTTTAGGGAAAGGCCCGAACTCCAAGGCCCTCGCCGCGCCCCCGCAGGTCCTCAGGGGCCTGCTTGAGTGATTTGACTGCTGGCTGCAAAACGTTAACAAAAAAATCGCGGCCAGGACCACAATCATTCTTCCTAGCCGCAGGGTAGACCCCCTTTCCAGCGCCTCCAATCCTGCCCAGCTGGGACGTGTCTCGCCCCTGCCACGAGTCCCTTTTTTTCAAGTGGGCCCGATATACCCGGCCCGGTGGGGTCCCGAAATGGGTTTTCAAAGCCCCCGCACGCGGGGTAAGAGGCATGCCCCCAAAATTCCCCCGGGGGCCCCTTTGCCTGTTACCAGTGCGGCCTTTTTCCCTTTCCCGGGGTCCACCCTGGGCAGATGCCCGCATTTCAAAATTTGGGGGACATAGCCCCTTTAGGCCACCTTCCCGGTACTCAGCTGGGTTTTTCCTTACAGAAGTTGGAGGCAGGGGCTGCAGGGGGAGAAGCGTGCCATGAACTAAAAACCCCCCGGGGGGGGGAAGGGGGTGAGGACGCAAAAAGGGGGTTGACCGGGCCAGTTCCCGCCACCTTACCAAGGGGGCGGTTTCCAGGTTTCCCCCCCCCTCTGCAAAAGACCCCTGGCTTGACACATGCTGCGAGGGCCCGGGGGGGTTTCCGCCAGGAACCAGAGACCCCCATAAATCTGACATTTGGCATCTTTGCCATAACCCGTCTGCCTTTTCTGTTGCAAGTTAATACCTCGGACTTTCCCCCCCTCGGGCCCCGAAACCCCGCCCCTTCAGAGTTGCACCTCCCCCACAGTTCACTCTTCCCCGTTGAGGCCTTGTGGTGTACTGCTGAGTTTTCCATTTTCCCGATGCAAGTTGCCGGAGCACCTCAAAAAGTCGGGAGAACTGTTCCTGCCTTCTTGCCTGCACTCAAAGAGATGGGGCGCCTGCTCGTGCCCCCTGTGCCTGCTCTCGCCCTTTTTGCCTTTCCCCCCTCTAGGGGTTTTTGGGGGATGTACATGGCGACTCCGCCCCACCCCTATCCTCAAGATCCTTCCGACATTTGATGGGAGTTCCTCAGAAAAAATTCGTTAGAGACGAGGTTTTTTTAAGTGCGTTTTTTTGGAAAAAAATATAATATGGGGGCATAGGGCGGCTAAAATTTAAGGTCATTTCTTTGATCTAAGACTTCGACAGTTTCTTTAGATCTAAGACCTTTGACAGTTTCCCTTGATAAGGGGGACG